>NW_026126498.1:0-139312 GCF_943737965.1 Phodopus roborovskii | reverse complement strand
TATCCCACTACACCCTCTCCCTTTAACATAATGAACATGCTTTGGAGAGAATGAAATTGTCTGAACCAGAGCCTTTGTGGTGAGGTTGCTTCATATCCCAGAATACATTATTCCTTCCCACCACATGGAGTCAGCTTATTGGTCCCAAGTGGGCTGTGGGTTTAATCACTAAGTTCCCCAGATGCACTGTGTTCCTCCTCATATGATTCAGTGCTTCTTGAGAGATTTTTTGGTGAGCTGGTCTTATTGAAAGATAACTCCTACTGAATCTAAAATCTCATATTTTTCCATCTCCCCTGAAAGGAGAGAAGCAGTAAGCTATTCCTCAGTAAGAAGTACACTTAAAATAAGACATGAAGTTGGCAAGATGTCCCTTTCAGGTTTTATCTTTTCTTTGTTCTGCCTTTCCTCTTTCTCATATAAATTTGGTCCTCCACTCCAAGCCCTGTCAGTGAAGTGTGAACCTGTGCTTCATGTTACTCATGCATTATTAAATAATTATAGTACTAATTTTTCTGTTTAGTACCTTTAATTACACTTTATCTTATCATTGCTGGCCTTATTACTACTTAAATTCTTCAAAGTTTAAGTTGTTATCTGACCCTGGAAGAACTTAAAAGGCAGTAACTTTGTAATGCTAAACTCTGCTTTAGGACCCAGGTTGTGGTGGTGCCTGCCTTTAAACCCAGCACTAGGAGACACAGGCAGGCAGATTTCTGTGAGATTCAGAACAGTGTCACAAACACAGGTAGTCCTTTACCATAACTAAGGCTTTTGGTACAGGGAAACCCTGTCTCAAAATCTCCCAACACATCTTTTTTAGGGCTCTGTCCCCTTTGCCCATTAGCTAGAAAAGAAGGCATGCTATCATTACAGAGATATTCTTTACATATCTCTTAAGTCTATGGAGTTATTTTAACATTGGAAAGGCAAATATAGAACAGCTGCTCTTCCAGCTTTTAGAATTAGTTTTCTGAGACAGGCTCATTCCTTTTGGACGTAGGTGTCCTTGATCCCATTTTTTGCTTCCAGGGCAATGTCCTTTCTGATCTCTTCATTATCCCTTCTTAAATAAGTGAACACATTCATTCAGCACCTGTTTGGAAATAAACATCTTAAACATTTTATATGTGGATACCAATTATTTTTACAGAAATATTTAATAAAACAGAAATCATTAATCTGTAACATTCAAATTGACTAAAATATAACTCAGTCCAAAATCACAAATGATGTAAAGATACCAGAAGATGAAAAATTATGTCCATCGGTTTTAAAATTGTCCATTTATATCACACATTGGGTGAGTCCACTACATTGCACTTACAGGAAAAAAATCATGTGTAGTATGCTTTTTTCCTTCAGACTAGAGTAAAATTAATAATTGTGTGTGTGTGTGTGTGTGTGTGTGTGTGTGTGTGTGTGTGTGTATTTCTTAAGGGGAATTAGGTAGGTAGTCAGCTGCCTAAGTTACTATTATTGGTGAAAAAGGCCCTGCTTCAGGAAATATGATGGCCTGAGTGAGATTTGTCCAATGATGTCATAGGAGTGGCATTATTAGAAGGTGGCATTGATGCAAAGAAGGCATTTTTGGGAAGGAAGAGTTTAACTGGTTATGGGCTCTCAGGGCTCTAAGGCTGGGATATGAGCAAGTGTGTGTAAGATGACATATCAGCCTGTGCATCAAGATGAAACCAGCAGCTTCTTCTATATTCTTCTTCAAATTACTTTTTCTCTTATGATGACAATGGATCAATCTCTGAAACTGTGAGTCACTCCAATTAAGTTTTTTGTATAAGATCTCTCTGTATAGAATAGTGGGGGAATATCTCATCCTTGCCTGTCATTGCTTAGACAGGGGTTGATTCCCTGACTGGGAGAGGATTACTCAGGAGGCAGGGCAAGCAGATTCTGTGAGTTCTAGACGAGCCTGGTATATAAGACTAGTTCCAGGACAGACTCCGTGCTCACAGAGAAACTCTTTCAAAAATACCAAGACTTGTGGAATTTTGTTTGTGTTTATACACAGCAAATAAGAAAAAATCTTTAACTACCGAATATTCAGTGATTTTTTTTTTGTCCTCAGGGTATATTAATTCATGTCATATGAATGAAGACAGACTAGATTTGTAGTGATCAAAAGTTTGGAAGGTTCTATTTAGCTGGGGCATGACATACAGGGTTAGGCATGAAAATTGCATGGACCACATTTTATGGTGCCTGTACTACCCTACAGCCAAGGCAATTCCATCTCAGCATGAGGCTTTAGGTGTCCATTGAGAAGCAAATACAGACTATTTGCTGACTGTTTACCAAACACTGTGGCTGGTATTGGGGATCAATTGAAGAGAGAACATGAAAGAATTGGAGTTCCATCAAGAATTGATTGTTGTAGACACTGTCTAGAAAGAGGTGGGAGACAGAAGGAACATGAGCACTGTGCCCATAGGTGAAATTAGAATTGTGGAAACTGTAATCATTTTTTAGATGATTTGCAAATGCCTGATTGGCCATTTCTTGGTGATAATGTGACAGACGTTTTCATAAAAAAAAAAAAATTGCTGGCTCTCTTGTAGAGCTCCGATAAAAACCACCACCACACAGCATGGCTAGTGTCTGGGATTCTGTGCAGGAAGAGCAGGCCTGGCCTACCTGTCATTCCTGCTGGGATTGTGAGGGACCATGTGGACTTGGTGCAGACCAGCCAATGGCCCTTGTGCTCTGAGCCTGCTTGTATATGTTCCCTGGGAGAAGAGTGAGATAGATGTGATATCAGTATCCATACTGGTCTGTAGGGTGCAAGAGTGTAATCCAAGCACTTGGCACATCTCTTTGGGAAGAAATATCAGTAACTTGAGGGTCAGAAGCAGAACAGTTTAAGGTTTCTTCTTGTTTAAAGTTTTTAGAGTCGTAAGTCTAGTTATTTACTTTGTAAACAATAAAAAGCTATTATAAATGTTACACTAATCAAGACCTCTATTTACAAGGCTGACTTTCCTTGACCTCTTGGAGAAAATGTGGTTGGTTATATTTTCTCCCCGCATTTCTTTTCCATTTTCTCTATACATCCCCTTTATTCTTCTCAAATACTTTGCACCTCTCCTTAATTGCTGTAGATTTGTTGTGAATATAAAAGTCACACTTGCAAATAGTGTATGCACTATTACTTGTAAACCTGTTGATACTTACATGTGTTTCCACTTACAGAACAAAATTAGATGAGGTGTTGAAAATTTATTTGTATTTTAATGAATTTATATTGTGAAATTTCATCTTCCATGGTATCATAATGTTGAGGCATCCATTTCAATGATTATTTATTGATTTCTTTATTTATATGGGCTTAGTAGATGGCACAGCAACAATCTTCAAGTGGACCTGGATTTCAGATCCCACCAACCAAACACAGAAGTCTGTAGAACCTCTTTACTATAGATACAGGATATCTAACATTCTATGGTGTGTCCCATAAAACACAAGGGAACATCTCTTACAAATACTGTATATTCAAAATTTTATGCAACATTTTTTACTTATGAAAGGCCCACAGATGGCATGGACCCTCACGCCTCGACTCAGGTGAGGCACTCCCCCAAATCACTTACTTATAAGTGGTCTTGGATGTGCAAAAAAGGATGAGGCTTTTTATCTCCAGTGCACTGGGGTCCACAGCCATACTCCACGTGGGGCAGAGGACCAAAAACCTGAGACAGTGTTTAGACAGCCTTTATAGCTTACAATAAAGCCCACACATCATAAAACCCACCCACTCCTACATCTGGTGTGGATCAATTAATTTGAAGTATCCAAGCCTGCACTTAGCTTAGCAAGTCTGCTTTCGTTAGGGCTTGCAGTGTGAAAAGGCTCATTTGCAGTGTTCACTCACTACCTGAGCAACCCTTGTCATAAACAGTCAAGAATGCACCTTTGCATACTCACTGCCAGGGGGCATGGTCTGTGAGATTTAGGTTAAATTTTCCCTCATTACCCTTATAGGCAAATGAAACAAAATTCAGTCGCTTTGGGTGCATGATACAAATAATACATTGCTTCTTTTAAATGTTATTTTTAAAATGCAATCTTCATTTTAAATACCATCCATAGTTCACCTCCTTCCCATTTCCTTCCCCTAATATCTTCCCCTCCATAAGTCTTCCCGATCCAATTTTTAGGGGGGATAAGAACTTCCTTTGGAAGTCAACAACAAAGTCTATCACACTAAGCTGAGGAAGGCTCTAGGCATTCCATCCTGTATCATGACAGAATGTGTCTCACCAGGATGTAATATAAACATAGCCAGTTTGTCAACTGGGATAGCCCACTCGTCACTTCCAGGGTCCCTGAACAGATCAATTCAATAATCTATCACTGACATTCAGGGTTTATCTGATACAAATGGTGTAATCCTCCAATAGTCAGTCCATAGTCTCTGAGTTCCACTAGTGACAGTAGTAGGGGGTGTGGTATTGCTGAGGGGCTTTACCTAGTTAGACAAGTATGTCACTGGTGTACAGGAGTCAGGCATTGGATGTTTCTTGTATATAGGATGTTGACAGTGTAAGTTAGTGAACATACTAAGCTGCCTCTGAGTCAAGAGTTAATGACACTAACCTATAGCACCACATTTACCTGGCAGGGTGCCATGCCCCAGCCATAATGATGATTAACTGAATTTCTGAAACATTATGAGACAACTCAGCAATGCTTTTTAAGAGTTTCTCATTTTTATAGTATTCTCTTCATATGTTGTCATCTCTAAAAGACAGATGTGTGTGCATTTAGTTCCTGGGATATTGCTGTGAGAGGCTGGGCCTAATCATAAAAATTTCTTAATGTTATATATGAGTATAATTGATCTACAAGCTTGTGTCTCCCTTATATCTATCTCATTTTTTTTGTCATCAGTGCTATAAGATTTTTAAAGGGAATTATGTCTATGTGAACATCAAATTTAGTTTCCTTCTAAGGTAACTTTACGAATATATTATAATGTCCATGTCATAAAATAAATGTGTAGTGCCAGAATTATATGATTATATTGTCAAAGAAGCAGAGCATTTACAATGTCCTTACAAATCCTCCTGCTTAACACGCACAGATATGTGTAGAACCCTTCTATGCACCCCTAGGACCTTGAGCAAGCCTGAAGCTGTTGGCTGGAACTCCCTTGCCCTAAGGCTGTTTTGGTATTTTCCATTTTGATAACACACCCTATAACACACACCTTGTGACAACACACCTCAGAGCACAGCCTAAAATTCCTGTAATTTTCCATTGTGCTGTAAGTTGGTATTTAAGATCATTCTTTCCCTCAAAAACTGCATTCGGCATTTGGTGTTCTGACATGCCATTGAATGAATACCCCTCTTGTCTTATTTCAACTCTGGTATCACCTGATTTGTGGAACAAATCAGGACACAGGCACTACCAGTGGATCTTGCCCACCCAAGATTTGGAAAGAAAGGATCACCTAAGAAATCACCCTTGGATGCCGGCCAGCAAAATTAAGAATGTGAGGCATTAAAGGGATGGGTTCCAGTAACGCTACGGAAAGTCTCAGTGGACTATTAGTGACAATATTGGAAGACAGGGCAATAGGATTAAAGACAGCTAAGGAACTCATTGCCACAATTAAAAGAAAATGGCAGAGATGAATAGGACTTTTTGAGGAATTACAATATCTATCAAGGGATAAGAGGGGATCCCAACTAGGATAAGGAGTAGTCATACTGTAACTGATGAACTGGATACTTTGGAATCAGAAAATGAAGCCGGTGAGCCCACATTTCAACTCCAAAGTCACAACCCCTTTGTGATTCCGATTCCTTTTGTAGGGCCTCTATAACTCGAGGGCTAGAGGAAGAGGCCAAAGATTTAATAACCAAGGTAGAAGTGTTAGAATAGAAAGACAAGTGTTTCCGGTGATTGAGACAGTGGATCCACAGGATAAAAGAGTGAGGGAGCACAGCCCATTAAATTTTAAGGATATAAAACAGCTTAAAGAGGCTGTCACTGCTTATCGGCTCCATGTGTTCCTTTTACTCAGACAATTTTTGAGTCTTTCGCAGGATTAATTGTATTGATTGAAGGCAGTATTGTAGAGCTCTGCTGAGTGGGGCTGACTATTCCATATGGAAAGACAAATTTCAAGAATTCTGGTAAGAAACCATACAAAGCAATGCTGTTGCTGGATTTTATACAAATTTAGATATGCTCTCAGGCACTAGTTAACATTCTATACTTGTAGCTCAAATTCTTTTTGACTCAGCAGTCCATGTACAAAATGTCAGTTGCTGCTACTAGAGCTTGTAAAGCCCTGCCTAATAAGGCTGCAGGAAATCAACTATCTAAGGTATTGTAGGGACTGTTTGAGCCCTATTCAGACTTTGCAGACTGCCTCTATAGCTGCCAGGCCACATTTTTGGTGATGATGGAAATGCCATGCCCATAGTTAAACAATTGGCATTTGAAAATGCAAACAAGTATTGTAAAGAGGCTTTACATCACCATAAGGCCAAAGGTCTTAATGATTATATACGCATATGTAGGAATAAGGATGGTCATCACCACATTATGGTCCAGGTTGTAGCTTCAGTTATTAAAAGAGGTGGGGACAATAGAGGAGCCAGGCTAAAGACTTGCTGTTGGTGTGGACAAAACGGCATTGCTGTGGCTCCAGAATGTAGTACTCAGTTTCTAAATGGTCAGATAATGGAAGGACATACAGGTCTTTTCAGCCTTGGTGTGAAGTCATATCCTGTTAATCTTTTGGGGGAGAGATGTGCTTCAGGCCATGGGAGCGGTCCTTACTACTGAGCCTGTTAAAAATATGCTGACTAATCAAGGTTATAAAAGGTGAAAAGGACTGGGTAAATTTCAAAAAGGTGACCCTCAGTCTGTTGTATCTAAAAATTTAATTAATATAAGAGCCGGAGATCGCACTGGGCTGGGAAATTTCTCTCCTTCTCTTAATTTTAAAGAGCCCTATAAGAGTTATCTTTGGGTGGTGTTGCTCTCAAGGAATGGCCAATAGTCCCACTATTTGTCAAATTTATGTATAATTTTCATTATTGCCTCTATTAGAGAGAAATTTTAATTATTGTATATTTTACATTATATGGATGATATTATTTTAGGTGGCCCAGATTCTAAGGAAATGAATGAGAATTTTGGGGAATTGCAACATAATCTTCAACTAGCTGGCTTAAGAACAGCCCCAGAAAAAATTGCAACAAGAATTTCCCACAATACTGGTCATCAATTGTTAAAGACTACTTTAAGGCTGGATAAACTGACCACTTTTAATGATTTTCAAAAAATTATTGGGAGACATAAATCAATTCTAGTTTAGCCCTAATTCACTGGGCAGCTTACACCATTATTTGATATTTTATAAGGAGAGACTGATCCTACCTCTCCACACACCTTAACGTACAGGTGGAATGTGCATACAGCTTGTACAAAAATGCCTCCAATCTGCACATTTAAATTATATTAATTATTCTAAGAACTTGATGTTATTAGTTTTTGCTAACATATTCCCTACCGTGGCCTTTGGCAACTGCTCCTATATTGTGGGTGCATGAACATTCATCCCCAAGAAAGGCAATTAAATTTTATCCTCAAGCAATGCTTTCTCATTATTCAAAAAGGCATACAAAATGAGCCTTCAAGTTTTTGGCAAGATGCTGGATGTAATTGTTATTCTATACTCAACAACAGATAAAATGGCTTCAACAGTTTGATGAGGATTGGGCACATTGCTTGTGTTCCTCACCCTGCCACTTTGATAGCTATTTTCAAGTGTTAGCCCATTAAAAAAAATCACCCCGTGTGTTTGCTCAAGGTTATTTCCCAAAATCCTCTGAAGGGGGCCCACAATCTATTTACAGATGGCTTTCAAATGGTTGTGCAATAGCTGTTTCTTTTCCCATTATCAAACACTCTGTACTTAAAGTGAAGTCTGCACAATTTGCAGAACTATCTGCAGTACAATTAGCCCTTCAATATTTTTCTAATGAGCCATTTAACTTATACATTAAAATAGTAAATATGTGTATCATGATATTGGCTCCCTCTTAGAAACTGCTGCTTATATAGCTCCAGTCTCTCATGCATAAGAACACTTACTAGATATACAAAGCCTACTATGGAGGCAATTTCCTCCAATTTTTGTAGGACATCTCCAAGCAAATTCTGATTTGCCCAGCCCTTAAATGAAGGAAATGTCATTGCTGATTTTAATAATAAAACAGGATAATGCCATCATGATGATGAGAGAGTCTGGTTATGAAGCATCCTGCAAAGCACATACAACCTTCCACTCAATGCAGGGTCACTTAAATTCCATTTTAAAATTATTAGATACCAAGATATTGACATAGTTAAGAATTGTCCACTTTATGTGCAGAGTTCTTACCTCTTTCCACACCTTGAGTTAACCCCGTGATGTCACACCCTAATGATATCTGGCAGATGGATGCTTACCTATGTTCCTTCCTTTGGTCGACCATAATTTGTTCATGTGTATCTGTGGATACATATTCTCATCTCATATTTTTCTGCCTACACTGGAGAAAGGCTTATGACAATGGCGAAACCATTGTTTATAAGCTTTTGCTTATATGGGAATGCCCAGACAATTAAAAACTGATAATGCCCCACACTAGTCAGGGCCTTAACCTTTGCAAATATTTTTATCCCACATAAGATGGGTATCCCTTATAATCCCTAGGTCAGGCCATGGTGAAATATGCTCATTGCATAATGAAAGCCTATCATAAAATGCAAAAGGGGAGTTTACAGGTCTCTCATAGTCACCTTTCTCTCTTTGTCCTTTTATATTTAAAAATTTTTAACTATTGATGGCGCTGCTCGATCTGCAGTCTACAGTCATTGGCGCCTCAGTCATCTTGACTATGGTTCAGTTATGTGAAAAACTGTCCCTACTGAAAACCAAACAATTCAACCCAGTTCTTGAAAGGGGCTCCGAGGCTGCTCTGTGTCTTTCCACAAGATGCAGATAACCCCTGTTTGGGTGCTTGAGCAGCTGATTCGCCATATGCAGAGGGACAGTGATTGTAACAGCTAGAACGAGCAACCAGACTTTAAGAATCTACCTATCCTGATGCCTGGGTCTGAGTAGCTATATGTGGCATTTTTTCCTGACCATTAATTATACTCTGGATCCACTGGCTATAAATTTACATTTTGATCCAAAGTGGGACAAGAATTTCTACCTTTATCTCAGGCATTGTATTCTGGTTCGTTTCTTTTGCTGTGGTAAGTAATGCTACTAATTTTGGAGAAAGTTTCATTTTTCCCTTTAGCAGGGTCAGCCAACTGTAAAAGCTGCCGGTAATGAGTACCATTTTTTTATCGGCCGCCGCCCGGTCTTGTCCCGCCGCCACACCAGCCCCAAATAACACACAGAGACTCTATATTTGATACAATGCTGTTGGCCCTGGTTACTTGTTTCTTATCGGGCAGCTCTGCCTTAATTATTAACCTATTTTCATGATTCTATGTATTTCTTTTAATGGGAGCCGGTGCATACTGCTTTCTCTTCTAGACTTCATCTTGGCTCCTCCTTACTACTTCATTTCCTCCTTGTCTCCCTAGTCTCCTCCTATCTTCCCTATTGGCCATCAGCCCATAGGCCATAGTGTCTCTAGAAGACTCTTCAGCCAAGCAGGAAACTTTAAACTATCTTCTTGTATTGGCAGTTTGTCAGTCACTTTTCTCTGTGTCCTGCAGACTGTCTCAAAGACTCTTTCATGAAGCAGGATCTCTGTAGCAATGTCCATCTTGAATCAGCAGTCACTTTTCTGTGGGTCTGCATGTCCAGTTTATACAGCATAAAGTCAAACAATCCAGACAAGAGCAGTATCTTGTCCAAATGGCTAGTCTTGCCATATTGGAAGTAAACTCAATAACGTGTTTCTTTAATGTCCATCTTCCTTTCTGACGTAGGTGGTGTTGTCAGGAGCATTTATGTCTCATTGTCAAGTAAAACCCTAAAGCATTTTAAATGCCATATTCTGTAGGTCTTTGAAAGGTTTGAAGAATTCCTATCTATCTTACATACATCTCTGTGTATCTTGAAAACCCTAACTAAACTCTAAGCTTTGACTATCATAGGTAATTATCTATAATCTGTACTACATTATACATTACATTTCTAAATGAGCTATACAAACAAGAGGAGAAATATACATATGACAAAATTGACCTTAAATTGTATCAATAAATGAAAATCCATTCCAAATCAAACTATGCATATCTATACCATAATTCCTTTTTACCTTTAAAAAGATATTGGTTGTGATCCTTAACCATTTATACCCAAGTCCATTTAAATGAAAACAAACATTTATAAACAATATTTGGGAATTTGGGCGTTGTTGTTTCCAAACTACTTCCTGCTGATAGGGGGCGCTGTCATGGGGATCCTAAGAAGTTGCAGAAATCTTGGCTGTAGTCTGTAAGTCTGCCTTGTTCAAGCTGTTTTGAATGTTGGATCATCAGGAACTCTGTTTCAGGGGTCTGGCTTGCTCAAACCACATTAGTCTGCAAGGAATCCACAGCTTTTCATTTTCTGTGGAAACAAAAATAGAAATCCTTTTCCCCAGTAACTTGTCCTTGAACTTAAATGTTGGAGTCAAAGCATTTTTAAAATATGTAAATTAAATTAATCCAGCAGCATTTCCTTTATCAGTTGTTATTTTCTCAGCAGTCAAACAATGTAGAGACAACACAATAGCATACAGTAACCAGATTCTCTCTGAGCTTTTCATCCTTACATGGCTTTATTATTATTCTGTTTCTTTTACTTTTTATTTTTTGAGACAGGGATTCTCTGTGTAACCCTTATCTGTCCTGGAATTCACTCTGCATACCAGGTTTACTTTGCAAATCACAGAGATCTGCTTGCCTCTGTCTCCTGAGTGCTGGGATTAAAGGCGTGTGCTACAACACCCAGTTCCTCTTTGTCTCTTTAAAACCATTTTTTTTTCATGTCTACGTATATTTTAAAACACACTGTAAACCTTTAGAGGTTTTTCTTAATATGAATCTGTCTTTACTGTAAATCTTTATCTTCGTCTGGCCACAAGTCTTATCTGGTAAACAACAACATTGCTAAAATGAAAGTCATAGCTGTGTCAGCCGGTTATCAAAGATGGTGGCGGGTACTTTTACCGCCAGCACGGAAATCTGTACTCACCATCTTTATCTGCGCTGCCACCCAGAAAGCATGCTGCCAGCATGGAGATGTGGCCACTGCCATTGCCATCTCTCATACACACCAATAAATTGTTAGTAGAGTTATTTAAAAGCTGTGCGGTTTTTTGCTGCTTATGCTGAGTCAGGAATCTTCCCTTAAAGGAGCCACGTGAATATCTGCTTGTCTCTAGCAAAGCAGAGTTCAACTGAGAAAAATGCTGCTATCAAGAAACCTTGCTTGTCTCTGTTCTTTTGTTTCTAAAACCCTTTTTTAAGCTTTTGTTAAATTTTAAGTGGAAGTTCTTATTAACCGTTGGGCGCCATTTGTAAGGAGAATGGGTTTTTCTACCCGCCACCGGCTCTTGTTCTGCCACCAAGCCAGCCCCAAATAACACACTGAGACTCTGTATTTGATACAATGCTGTTGGCCCAGTTACTTGTTTCTTATCGGCTAGCTCTGTCTTAAGTATTAACCCATTTCTGCTGATCTATGTATTTCTCTTACTGGGGAGCTGGTGGCATACTGCTTTCTCCAGACTCTCCATCTTGGCTCCTCCTTTCTACTTCCTATTTCCTCCTTGTCTCCTAGTCCCTCCTATCTTCCTTTCCTATTGGCCAACAGTGCATTATTATTAACCAGTATGAGAAACATTATATAGAATGACATCTCCCATCGCATGAGCCTGGTTTGGAGCCACCTTAGGGAAGTGGATAATGTTACAGGAACTCATTATTTGATTACTTAATTATATAAAACAATGATTATATCATCCATTGTACCAGACCATCATGTCATGCAAATCTGAACAACTCCAAGAAACCATGGGATCAAGCTCCATTAAAGGGAAGAGGATGAAGAGGTGTTTATTTTATTTTCAATAAAGAGAAAAGGATCATGGTAGAGGCGATTCGTTTGATTGTTTGCATTCTAGAAATTAGAAAATTGAAGGATAGTAAACAGGTTTGAAATACTCATCAATGGACTTGAATGGCATAATGATGCTTTTGTTTTTATGCTTATGTTACTATAGGCATTTTTTAGTTTGATAGACTGGTAAATATATAACTCAAAAAAAAAAAAAAAAAAAGAGCCCTGCTTTGTTTTTTGTGAGAAAATCAGTGAGGCTGTAACGTTAGTTCATCTTTAGGTATGCTCCTTTTAGACTATGTAAGGGGCACTAGAATGTGATAGAATGTTAGATCATAAATGGTGCCTGGAAACCCTCCTTGCATTCTGTATCCTGGTATCATGGGCCAAGGCCAAGAAAGCAGCTTCGAGAAAGAGCTGTCATGGGACATTATAGTCTCCCAAGATAACTGTCTCCTAAAACTTTTCATGACAGCATTTGATTCGCTAACCAAGTCATGGCCAAATCTCTGGAAGTTTGCCTACATCTTTTACTGGTTACCAAATTCAAGATTACCTAATTATCGGAGAACATAGTCTGTGGAGAAACAGTTCAAAGTCTTCTGTTTATGGATGTGCTCCCTCCTAAGAAGAAAATCTATGGAACAAGAGATAATAAGACTCACAATTATTCATCAAAAGGTGAGTTTGCCATTGTTAACTTCGTTCAGGAAGGTGAAAATCCATTTGTCACTGTAGACTTAGTGATTGTTAGATTGCATTCCATCTCTTTTGAGGCAGCCGTCCAACATTAAATATGTGATGTCTTCTAAAATCCGGGCATACACAATGAGAGTTCATCATTTAAACATGGTACTACTCTGCTCTGCGGTTAAATAAGGGATGAACCTGGGAGTTTCCCACAATCATGTGGGAATGAACAGGGAGTCACTGGAGTTTTGAACCTCCTTATGTGAGTCCATCGTGCCAGGCCATCATATCATCTAATACTACACTTACTTATTTAACTGTTAAACTAGGAAATTAAATAATAGTTCATTATTTAATTAATGTATTAAAATACAGGTAATGTTATGGACCACAAGTCCCTTTTGGAGTCAGATTTTTGGAGTTGATGATGTAACATCATGTCATTACTTCATCAATTAATAGAATCATCATTAAATAGAATAATACATTAGCGATAGTTTTATGAATTTGGTGCCACCTCCTCGGTGTTAATATAAAACGTCAACTAATTAATTATCAATTCAAATTTTTAAATAAATCATTATTCCAGGAAGAGATCAGTCTGACTACTCCATGTGGGATTTAAGTATGCACCTCCCTGTCATTATTTAATCATTTTTCATTATATATTAATTATTTAAATAGATTAGGATGTTGTTCTTTTTTGACTAGAGTCTGATCATTCCTCCCTGGGAGGTAATCCCAGGGCATTTTTTAATTATCTAAGTACTACTTCCTTGACAATCACTGGAGTATGGTTCTACCTTATGAAAGTTAAGTATACAGGACTATCCAATTATAAACTTATTTGATTGCATAAGTCATGATGGTGTCTTCGGTGATTTGGCAGGAGTTCGGTACCAGAAGAAGTGCACAGAGAATGAGGGACACTGTGTTACCCAATGATTACTGATTACATAATCATAGATTTTTAACAGTCTCATGATTACACGATTTAAAAAAAAACTGTATTGTTTCACATCACCAGTTTCTGAGAGCTTGCAACAGAACTGACCCCTGAAGGACACTGTCACCACCGATTTTCAAAATGGAATAACTGAATAATCTCTTGATCAGGGAATCTCATCTAATGAACTCTGTTGGGCTGATAATATGACACACCACCAACAATAATTAACTATAAGTAACCATATTAGAAAGCAGGGTACAGGACTTAATAGAGAACTATCAACCGAGGAATCTAAAATGACTGACAAAAACATAAGACACTGTTCAAAATCCCTAGTCATCAGCCAAATGCAAATCTAAACAACTCCTAGACACCATGGTATCAAACTCCTGTAAAGGTAAGAGAATGAAAAGGTGTCATCGGTCATTTATCTCTGTGCAATTGACACAGCAGGAGATCGGTACCAGAAGCAGTGCCCATTGATTGAGGAACTCTGTGTTACCCAGTGATGACTGATTATGCAATCGTAGATTTTTAACAGTCTCATGATTACACGATTTAAAAAAAAAAAAAAAAAACTGTATTGTTTCGCATCATCAGTTTCTGAGAGATTGCAACAGAATTGACCCATGAAGTACACAGTGACCTCCGTTTTTAAAAATGGAATAACTGAATAATCTCCTGATCAGGGAATCTCATCTAATGAACTCTGTTGGGCTGATAACATGACACACCACCAACAATAAATAACTCTAAGTAAGTAATGATTTCCAAACAAGTAAAAGACTTACATAATAAGAAGTTTGTGGCTCTCAAGAAAGAAATTAAAGAAGATACCAGAAAATGTAAAGATCTCCCATGCTCTTGGATAGGTTGGATAAACATAATAAAAATGGCAATCTTGCCAAAACCAATCTATAGATTCAAAGTAATCTCCATTAAAATCCCACCACAATTCTTCACCGACCTTGAAAGGGTAATAATCAACTTTATATGGAAAAACAAAAGACCCAGGATAGCCAAAACAACCCTATACAATAAAAGAACACCAGGAGGCATCACCATTCCTGACTTTAAGCTCTACTACAGAGCTATAGTTCTGAAAACAGCCTATTATTCGCATAAAACTAGACAACTAGAGCAATGGAATCAAATTTAAATTCCTGATATTAACCCACACACCTATGAACACCTCATTTCGACAAAACAGCTAAAATTATACAATTGTGCATGGACAGCATCTTCAACAAATGGTGCTGGCACAATAGGATGAGGTGGTGTGGAAGACGGCAGATAGACCCATGTCTGTCGCCATGCACAAAACTCAAGTCCAAATGGATCAAAGACCTCAACATCAATTCAGCCACATTGAACCTCTTAGTCGAGAAAGTAGAAGGTACCCTTGAACAAATTGGTATATGAGACTGCTTCCTGAACATAACTCCAGGGGCACAGACACTGAGAGAAACAATTAATAAATAGTACTTCTTCAAACTTAGAAGCATCTGTAAGGAAAAGGACAAAGTGGACAAGACCAAACAGCAGCCCACAGACTGGGAAAGGATTTTCACCAATCCTATATCTGACAAAGGACTGATTTCCAAAACATACAAAGAACTCAAGAAACTAGTCAACAAAACACCAAATAACCCCATTAAAAAATGGCGTACAAAACTGAAGAAGTAATTCTCAATAGAGGAAATAAAAAGGCCAAAAGACACTTAAGAAAATGCTGCACATCCTTAGCTATCAGGGAAATGCAAATCAAAAGACTTTAAGATACCATCTTACTCCTACCAGAATGGCTAAAATTAGAAACACCAATGATGACTCATTTTGGAGAGGATATGGAGAAAGGGGAACACTCCTCCACTGCTGGTGGGAGTGCAAACTCATACAGCCATTTTGGAGATCAGTATTGTGGTTCGTCAGGAAAATGGGAACTAGTTTACCACAGGACCCGGCAATCCCCCTCTTAGGCATATACCCAAAAGATTCACATCTGTACAACAAAGACAGCTGTTCAACTATGTTCATAGCAGCACTATTTGTTATAGCAAGAACCTGGAAGCAACTTAGGTGCCCCTCAATTGAAGAATATTTAATGAAGATGTGGCACATCTACACAATGGACTACTACTCTGCAGAAAAAAAATAATGGTATCTTGAAATTCGCAGCAAGTAGATGGCACTTGATAAAACCACCCTGAACGAGTAAAATTAGCCACAAAAAGAGGAAAATAGTATGTACAAACTCATGTATGGATTTTAGACCTAGATCAAAGGATCACCAGCGTATAATTCACACCACCAAAGGACTTAGGATACAAGGTATATTCTAAGAGATTCATATACAGTCCCTCACAGAACCGGAAAAAGGACAAGTCCTCCAGAGCACAGGGGAAATGGGGGGCAGTGAATGGAGAGAGAAGTAGGAGAAAATGTGGGGGAGGAAGGGAAAAAATTGCGACTAGGAAGATTGAGCCCTGTTAGGAATAGTAGACAGGAGAGAGAGACAGACAGACAGACTGACAGAAAGAGAGAGAGAGAGAGAGAGAGAGAGAGAGAGAGAGAGAACATAAAAGAGGGAGCCAATATTGGTTTGGAGATAAAATTGAGCAAAAAGTAAGGTCTAGAGAACTACAAGACTACTCCCAACTAACAATTTGAGCTTCTGTGGAAAGGCTATCATAAATGGCCTTCCCGGAGAGTGAAATCAACAATTAACTTCTCCATGAAGCCCTCAACTAATGCCTGTTGGTTACAGAAGCAAACACCCATACATAAACACTGAGTTGAACTAGAACCCAGATGCAGATGGAGAGGACAAGACCTTCCGGCAGAAACACATACAGACAGCTTACCTGAACAAGGAGGAGCTAAAGGCCACTAGACTGATAGCTGGGAAGCCAGCATGGGACCGACTCAGGCACCCCTGAATATGTGTCTCAGCCAGAAGGACTGAGCAGTCTAAGAGAGCTCAGACAGTGGAGCCAGGATGTATCCCTGGTGCACAAAAGGACTTTGCGATCATATCCCCCATGGAGGGATAACTGCTTTAACCTAGAGACAGGAAAGAATCCCTAGTCCCTACTTCACATGACCTGTCAGATCTACATGACCCCAACTGGATGGCATTCCCCTACATTGTTAATTGGGGTTGGAGGTGGGAGTGGAGGGTGGTTAGAGTGCATGTGAGAAGGCAGAGAGGTTAAAAGGGAGGGAAGGAGGGAGGGAGGGATGGAGAAAGGGAGGGAGGAAAGGAGAGGGAACTGGGATCGACATGTAAAATAATAAATTAAATTAAAAAATGCTTTGACTCAAAATTTAAGTTGAAGGACAAGTTATTGGGGAAAAGGATTTCTATTTCTATTTCTACAGAAAATGAAAAGATGTGGGTTCCTTCCAGACTAATGTGGCTTGATCACGCCAGACCGCCTGTAACAGAGTATAAAGTGATCCTACATTCAAAACAGCTTGGAAAAGCAGCCCTACAGACTACAGCCAGGATTTCTGAATCTTCTTTGAATCCCCCATGACAGCGTCCCTTACCAGCAGGAAGTAGTTTGGAAAGAATGACGCCCAAATTCCCAAATATTGTGTATAAAAGTTTGTTTTCATTTAATTGGACTTTGTTATATAAAATAAAATAATAATAAAAAAACCAATAGCAATTTGAAATGTCAGGGAAATAGAACTAAACTAGGCTATCCTGAGTGTGATAATTACCTAATTTTCACATGCTTCAAAGGATTATGTTACTTATATATCATTTACTATTAACATGTATCAGTAAGCATAAACAAATGGATGAAAGGATGAAAAATAAAATACAACAACCATAAAAAAATAGGAAATTCCAGACCATGCTGTAACACAAAAATCCATATATATATATATATATATATATATATATATATATATATATATATAACTAAGAAAAAGAATGCCATTTAGAGCATACACAAAATTAATTCCAAGTGTGAATACGCCCTTAGCCTAGAGACAAGGAGGAGGGCCCGTGCCAACCACAAATGTCTTGACAGGTTTTTATGAATCCTCCTAAAGAACTCAGCCTCCAAGAGAAATGTATGTGGGATGGGATGGGGAGGTCACTGGGGGAGGGACGGAGAGGGAACTGGGAATGATATGCAAAATAAGATCTTTCTATTCATTTCTTAACAACAGAAGTTATTTTGATGGCAAAAAAAGAAAAATGGTAATAACTCTGCATGTATCTGACCCCTAAATGTTAGATGTGAAGGGCAAAGCTTCTGGAAGGCACTGGACAAACTGAACCTCTCCTTCTTTGGTAACTTGCCATCCCTGTGCACCAAAAGCATAATGGAGCTGACTTCAAAGAAGTTAGTCACCTTGCTGCATAATCGAAATCGTTTCCACAGATGCAGCCAACAAGGAAAAGTATTCCTGGGTCACACCCTGGTTGGGGAAGCTCCTAGTACCACAATGGACCTAACACAACACTGAATTTGACAGCATATTCAAGCCCAGCGTCCTCCTGGAAGGCCTGCAAAACAGACATTCATGACTCCCCATACCACCCTCTGAATCCACTCACCCACCATGCTGCAGCTTCTGTTCTCCTCCATTCCCCTGCAGCACTCACAGAGCAGCAATCAATCCTCTGGTGCCTGTTCTGATATAAAATCAAGCCTGAAGCATGGCTCCAGGAAGTCTTCTTCCAGACCTGAGACTGGTGGGTTGGCTCAGTGTACCTGATTGGCTAGTGAGGCTTGATTGACAAGAGCTCTTCCTCAAGGGTTAGAGTGTTCTTAAAGACACACTAGGCCCAGGACCTCCTTTGGCCCTGGCTTTTACTCCAGACCTAGACATTTCAGAGATCTGCACAAATAGGAACTTATTTGGTTTTTGGGTTTTTTTGACAGAATTTCCCTGTGTGGCTCCTGCCATCCCATTCCTTGCTTAGTAAACTGGGCTGGTGGATTCCTTATTAATTATTAATATTAAACTTGTTGTTGTTTTCTAATAGTTTTTTTCATTAACTGTCTAATATTTATTGATACATTTATTTATTTATTTTTATTTTTGAGACAGAGTTTCACAATGTGGCCCTAGTGACCTGGAACTTACTCTGTAGACCAGGCTGACCTCTAAATCAGAGAGATCCAGTTGCGTCTCCTTCCTCAGTGCTGGAATTAAAGGCAAAAGACAACACTGCATAGTCAGACATTAATTTCAATGTCACTTTCCCATTTCATCAGTAGACGACCCAGCTCTGTTCCTGCAGAGGAGAATTTCAAACCCTCTTTCTCTCTCCACACAATGTGCAGAGCTTGCAAAGACCATTACACGATTCAGACTGAAACTATTCTCTTCTTTAACCATAAAAATATATAAACAAAAAACAAACATGCTTTAAGAATAGAATGTGGAGCTATGCAGTGGTTAGCCATAGAGGACAGGCCATGGTGGAGTACACCTTTAATCCTAGCACTTGGGAGACAAAATCAGGTGCATGTCTGTAATTTCATGGCCACCGCAGGCTACAACACATTGATCCAGTCTAAAAGAAAAAGAGAGACAAGTGGTGGCTCATTCCTTTATCCCTGAAATTGGGAGGTAGATATGGATGGGAGAAAGATATATAAGGAGGAAGAAAACAAAAGGTCATTGTTTTCTGAGGGAAGACTCCAAGAATCAGAATTGCCCACCCCTTTGGTAAGAGTACTTCAGTAGAAATAAGAGCTAGGGCTTGACTGCTCTGCTTTTCTGATCTTTCATAATTAATCGCATATCTGAATCCATGTTTTGATTATTAAGAACAACTAGAAGTAGCTTTAAAATTTCCAGTGCAGTGTGCCAAATCTAAACTGTAGTGTATAAGAATAGAATTTATGCTAATAATATTGATAGCACTAATCTTTACCATTTTATCAAGTTTATTGCTATATTTTATATGTATGAGTTTGAGAGAAAATGGTTTGTATAAGTATATAGGTTATGGGATGAAGATAATGATGTGAAGTTGAGTATACGTATCTGAACTTTTGTCATCCCCAAAAGATGTGCTGAGTCTCTTGCCAAGATACACAACATGTTTTATCTGATGAACCAAAACTCTTCCACAGATTAACAATAAAACCAAAATAAATAAAGAATTATATAATGGTTTCAGAACATGAAGCATCAGAATTTAAGATCCTATACATGGTAAGTTTGTAACATGAAATGAATACAATCCAATGACAATGAACAAAAATTAATAACAAAATGCTTATTGCAAAGACACAGTAACAATGTTTTTTGGAAATACTCAGAATGCTCAATGGAATTATGAAAACACAGTACACAAACTAACATAATATGACTTTTGTACTTACCAGAAAGCAACAACAATCAAAATATGTATAATATGTGTAAAAGAATAAAAGAGATAGAAAGAATAACCCAAGAGCAAAGGTCAAAAAATACCAACTATTAACATAAAGTACAAAAGAAACTTAGCCAAGAAAAGTGTGATCTTGACCAATGTTATCCAAATATCTATGAATCCATGTGTACAGAGATTATATAAACACAGACTTCAACACTCCAATTAAATCAATTAAAAGTGACCCTTAGACACTTTTGACCCTGTAGCTATGGATATCTATTCCAAAGACAGGATGTCCCTGTTCTAGAGCTCTCCATGCAAAAGGAGCTGACCTTCTGCTATGGCTCTGTAAACCTTAATATCCCTTTATTGTTTCAGGTAAACCTAGCTGCACTGATGCGCACTCCACAGACAACATGGGAGAATAATTTAAAATCAACTTCCTGCCAAGTGGTTTATGGCCCAAGGTGAAGATCCTGACCTAACTCCCTACGCAAAACCATCCAAACCTGAGATATCTCTGCAGGATAGAGACTGATTTTGTACACCGGAATTAAATGTCAGTTAACACAGTATTGTAACACAGATTGTTAAAAACATTATAACCTTGTATTGCTGAGAGACATCCAAATCACCATTTTTTACTACTTTCTAAACTATTTATAAGGCAAACCTGAAAGTGGAATGGAATATTGAGAACTTCAAGAAATCAGACCTTCAGTTATCCAGTGTCTGCCACACTGCACACCAACAGCATTGCATGCATATGCACACTGGACAGTTATATAATAAGCAACACACCCACCCATGCCAGGGCTGCAGAGTCTACCCCAAACCAAGAAACACATGGGGAGGAAGGCTCAGAGGACAAGGGTAACTGCCCAGGTCACCACATGGACCAAAAGAACCCCAGTCTGTCTCATGGTCCATACAAATTTTGCAGAAATGACATCTGAGCAGACCTGCTTTGCAAACTCTACACTCAGAATAGTGTAACCTGTGTTCTTCCTTACAACTCGATAGAGCAAAAGGAAAAGAGAATCATGGAAAGAAGGCTTCTCAGAGTCCAGCATTGGCTGGGACCACCCAGTTGGACCTAAAATTTTGCAGCCCACTACCAGGGAATCAGAAATCAATGACTCAGATTGCATAGTCCTTGTAGCTCTGCACTACCCACCCAGCAGATAGCGGCCTAATCCAGAAAGTTTGTGTTTTAGTATACATTCTTCTACTGTCCTGGAAGTCAAGCTGCTCATTATTAAAATCACACTCTACCTTGTGTGCACATTTTGTTACACACTCATTGTTACTGGCCAGTAACCATTGACCCCATAGCTGGGAAATACTGCAGCCAAATGTATGACACCTTCTAATATTCACTGTGTTTAATGTGAAACAACTGTTTAAGAAAAGTAGGCTGTGAATTAGAGAACACTGAGTATTCATGGCAGGGCTTGTGGATAGAAAAGTGCATGTGGATATGATGTAGTTATGATCTGAAAAAAAAAATATTTTGAAAAGCTGAAAATAGCTTCATGGCCATGTGCTCCAGAGACTAGGGGTTTCATTTAGAGCACACCAAGTATTCCTCAAACGTTTTCTCTCACACTGTACATCCAAACGAACAAAAAAAATTAATAGTCCTGTTACATAGTCCACAAGAGTTCACCCAGACTGGTTTTGGCTAAATACTGTAATTACAGCAATTTGTATACATGATAAGTTCTCTCCTCTATCCAAAGTCTTGGTAGCCCTCATCTGTGGATTCCAAGAAACTACCCTCCGAGACAATGATGGATTTTCTAAGAATGATTACGTAATTCCACATTGCTCACCTCAACTACTGTTGAAGGAGGAAATCTCATCTTCCATTCTGCCCCTCCCTTTCTGCACTGTGACTCCACCAGTATCCAAGAGGGACAAGGACTCAATCATTGCACAAATCCCTCTTCATTTATAAGACCCCACAATAATCAGAGATTTTGGGAGTTCACTCATTTTCTGGTCTATTTTCCTTCTCCCTGACCAGGCAAGGGACCAACTGGAACGAAGTGTAGGATTTTCTTCCCAGCACTGTACAGGAGAAGCAGGATTAGGAGTTCAAAACAATTCTCAATTACACAGAATAAGACAAGCCACAGTTAGAAGACACTTTGCTCTACACAGAAATAAAAAATCAGGATTACTTGAGAAAAGGAATGAAATAAGTAAAATCTAAGAAACATAGGAGTGCAGCAAAATAGAGACAAAAACAGTAATATGTTTAAAGAAGACATTTAGAAAGGTACCAAAAGCTGGGTGGTGGTGGCAAATTAATTTAATGCTTGTGCTCAGGAGGCAGGTGGAAACTTATCTCTGTGAGTTCAAGACCAACTTGTTCCACAACATATAGTTGTGGGACAGGCAGCAGAGCCAAAAAGAAATGGGGGTCTCTAAAAAACAATAAATAAAAAACAGGAAAACAATACAAAAAAAAAATCAATGATAGAAAGAGTTGGTTTTTCGAAAAAATTAACAATGTAGAGAAACCTGTATCCAAACTAACCAGAAAGCATAGAGAGAACATGAAAATTAACAAAATCAGAAACAAAAACTAGTACATAACAATAGACACTGAGGAAATGCAGACAATTTTAAGGTCATATTTTGAAAACCTATACTCCACAAGATTTGAAAATTCAAAGGATATGGCAAATTTCTGGATAACTATTACTTACCAGAATTAAATCAAGAATAGATAAGCAACTTAAATTGATCTATAACAACTAACAATGTAGGAGTAATAATGAAAAGCCTTCCAACATAAAAAAATCCCAGAGCCAGATGTCTTCTTCAGTGAAGAATTCTACCAAAAATTCATGGAAGAACTATATTAATACTACTGAAATTGTTCCACACAATAGAAAAGAAGGTTCACTACAAACTCTTTTTATGAGGCTACAATCACCTCGATACCCATCCACACAAAGACATAAATAAGAGAGAAAATTGCAGACCAATATCCCTCATGCACATCGATGCAAAAATACTCAAGAAAATATGGGAAAACTAAATCCAAGAATATGTCAGAGAAATCATCTACCATGATCAAGTATGCTTCATCTCTGGCTTGCAGGGATTGTTTCACATATGAAAATATATCAAATATACCACTACATAAACAAACTGAAAATGAAAAGTCACATTATCATCTCCCTAGATGTAGAAAAACCTTTTGACAAAATTCAACATACTTTCATGTTAAAGGTCTTGGGGAGATCAGGGATAACAGGAATTTACCTAAACATAATAAAAGGAATATATAGTAAACCCATAGCAAATATCAAGCTGAATGTAGAGAAGGTTAAGGTGATTCCTCTATAATCAGGAAAAAGACTAGGCTGCCCTATCTCTCCATATCTCTTCATTATTGTAATTGAATGTCTAGCTAAAGAAATAAGACAAGAAAAGGAGTTCAAGGGGATGCAAATTGGTAAGGAAGAACTCAAATTTTTTCTATTTTCAGATGATATGATAGTTTACATAAGCAACAAAAAATTCTACCAGTATTCTCCTACAGCTGAAAAATACATTCAGTAAAATATGAGGATACAAGATTAAATAAAAAAAATCTGTAGCCATTACATATTCAGTCAACAAAGGGGTTTTTAAAGAAATCAGAGAAACATAACCCTTCACAATAGCCACAAACAACATAAAGTATCTTGGGGTAACACTTACCAAAGAAGTGAAAGACCTGTATAATAAGAATTTTTATCTTTAAAGAAAATAGCAGAAAATGTAAAGATGTCCCAATCTCATGGATAGGTAGAAAAAACATAGAAAAATGGCAATCTTACCAACAGCAATCTACATATTCAATGCAGTCTCCATTAAAATCCCAGCACAATCTTTCACTGACATTGAAAGGATAATAATCTACTTTATATTGAAAACCAAAAGAACCAGAATAGCCAAACAACCTGTATAATAAAGGAACTTCATGAGGGATCATTATCCCTGACTTTAAGATCTACTACAGAGCTATAGTCCTAAAAACAGCCTGGTATTAGCACAAAAATAGACAAGTACCTCAATGAAATCGAATAGAAAATCCTGATATTAACCGACACACATACTACCAAAACAGCTAAAAGTATACATTGGGATGAGGAAAGCATCTTCAAAAAATGCTGAGTAAGGTTTTCCGCCTGCCGCTGGTCTTGTCCTGTAGCTGTGCCTGCACCAATTAATATACAGGGACTCTGTATTTGATATAATGCTGTTGGCCATGTACTAGTTTCTTATCAACTAGCTCTGTCTTAAGTATTAGCCCATTTCTGTTGATCTATGTATTTTCACGTCGTCTGTTATTACTGGGGAAGAGGGAGGGCATCTCGTCGCCCCAGTCTCTCCATCTTGCTTCCTCCTTCATCCTTCCTCTTTCCTCCTTATCTCCTAGTTCCACCTATCTAGCTTTCCTATTGTCCAACAGTGCTTTATTCATTAACGAGTATGAGAAACATATTTTGAGAATGACATCTCCCATCAAAATGTTGCTGGTACAACTGGATGATGGACCAAACTGCAGCCCACAAACTGGGATTTTCGCCAATCCTATATCCAACAAAGGGCTGATCTCCAAAATATACAAAGAACTCAAGAAACTAGTCAATAAACTCCAAATAACTCTATTAAAATGGGCTACAGAACTGAATAGATAAATCTCCATAGAGGAAATAAAAAATGTTTTAAGACACTTAATAAAGTTTTCAACATCCTTAGCTGTCAAGGAAATGCCAACTAAAACAACTTTGAGATACCATCTTACTCCTGTCAGAATTGCTAAAATTAGAAACAGCAATGCCAACTTATGCTTGAGAGGATGTGCAGAAATGGGTACACTCCTCCACTTCTGGTGGAACTGCAAACTTGTACAGCCATTTTGGAGACTAGCATGGCAGTTTCTCAGGATGATGGGAATCAGTCTATCATGAGACCCAGTAATCTCCCACTTAAGTACATACCCAAATGATCCCAATCCATGCAACCAAGACTTGTGCTCACATATGTTCATAGCAATATTATTTATAATAGCAAGAACCTGGAATCAACTTAGATGCCCCTCAACTGAAGTATAAATAAAGAAGATTTGCCACATTTACAAAATGGAATACTACTCTATGGGGGTGGGCAGAAAAAATGGAATCTTGCAATTCACAGACAAGTGGATGGAACTTGAAGAAACCATCCTGAATGAGGTATCCCATTCACAGAAAGAGAAATATGGTATGTATTCACTCATATGTGGATTTTAGACATATTGCAAAGGTTCACCAGCCTAAAAATCAAACTGCCAGAGAAACTAGGATAGAAAGATGATTCTAACAGTTTTACATAAGGACACTTGCAGAAGCAGGAAGGGACAAAGGACCTCAGAGCATATGGGTGGGTATTGGTGGGTAGTGAGTGGAGAGGGAACTAGCACAAGGAAAATGGGAGGAGATGAAAGATTGTGGGTCTAGGAACATTTGGTCAAGGGAAGAATAGACTTGAGAAGAGAAGGGAAGAGAAGAGAGGAGAGCAGAACAGAGGAGAGAAAAGAGAGAAAGAGACTATAAAAGAGGGAGCCATTATAGGTTAGAAGAGGAAATAGAACCTAGAGAAATGTACAGAGCCCTACAATAATGACCCCAACTAACAATTTGAGCAACAGTGTAAAGGCTACCATAAATTCCCTTCGCTGGCAATGAGATCAATAACTAACTTATCCACCATCATGAAGACCTCATCTAGTAGCTGATGGAAACAGAAGCAACCTTAGACAACTAAACCCTGAGCAAAAATTGAATCCATATGCAGAGAGGGAGGACAAGACCATATTGCAGAAACCCAATGACACAGCTGATTTGAACAAGGAGGAGCTAATGGGGCCCCAGAATTACAGCTGGGAATCAAACATGGGACTGACACAGACCCCTGAACATGGGTCTCAGCTAAAAGGCCTGTGCAGTCTAACGGTCTTCAGAGAGTGGGACCAGGAAGTATCCCTGTTGCAAAAAGCACATTGGGGGAAAATCCCCATGGAGGGATACTCCATTAACCTTGAGACAGGAGAGACATTTTAGTGTCTACTTAAAATGACTTGAAGGATTTAGATGACCCCTCCTGGTAGGCATCCACCTACATGTATAGTGTTGGTTGGATAGGAGGAGAGAGTGGCTGGGGGCCTGGGAAGTTGGGAGGGGAAGAAGGAGGGTGGGAGTAAGTTGGAGGGAACTGGTTTGATAAATATAATAAAAAATTTTACAAATTAAAAACATTAAAAAGATACCAATGTAGTTTTCAAAAAACAAAGTTAACATACTTTAATAACTGACTCTCTATTGACTTTGAAATATCACACATCCACAGAGAGAACATCACTTCCAGCACAAGTTCTAATAGATCTTAATAATAAAAACTCACAGTAATCTAACAGGGAGGGGAAGGTGAAAACTGAAGGATCGTAGATACAGAGCATCTGGCTACTAGAATTGTTATCTCTACCTATTCTCAGACAAGCGATGTGTTCCTGTCCTCACACTGCCTCCTCAGATTGACAGCTATCGCTTCGATCCCTCAGACTAACTTCTCAAACAAAATCATCTCATGGCATGCTCTTCTCGCTCTTCTACCTTATCTTCCTCTCTCTGTCCAGCCATGTCACTCCTATCTCCAAATCCCTGCTTCTGGGATTAAAGGCCTGATTCCCATGTCCTGGGACCACCTTAGTGTGAGCAGTTTTTCTTTTAGACAAACTTAGTATGTGTCTAACTAGTGACATAGTGTGTGTCTCTAACTACTGATTTAATGTGTGTGGATAACTAGTGAACTAGTGTTGGTAGCTAACTAGTGACTTAGGTGTGTAGTTGACTAAATACATAGAAATACATAGGTAAATGGCTAACTACTATCTCAGTGTGTGTGTGGCTGAATATTTTCTTGATGTTTGTGACTAGCTAGTAAATTAGATGTGTGGCTGACTAGTGACTTAGTATGGGTGGGTAAGTAGTGATATATTGTGTGTAACTAACTAGAGACATAGTGACTGTGGCTAAATAGTAACCTAGCTTTGTGGCTAACTAGTGAATTAGTCAATGCGGTTAATTACTGCTTAGGCATGTAGCTAAATAGTAACTTAGGTGTGTGATTAACTACTGTCTTAGTGTGTGTGGCTAAGTACTGCTTTATTTGTGTGATGGACTTGTGGCTTAGTTTTTGTGGCTAACTAGTGGCATAGGTATGGGGATTTAGGTGTTTGTCTAACTAGTGACTTCATGTGTGTGGCTAAATAGTGAGTTAAGTATGTGGCTAACAAGTGGCATGGTGTGTGTGAGTACTAGTGAGCTAATATGTGTGGCTAACTAGTGGGTTAGTTTTTGCTAACTAGTGACTTACACTTAACTACATGTGTAGCTAAATAGTGACTCCACTTAGTAATCTGATTGTTAGGAACTAGCAGCCATTTGAGCCCCCCCCCATGATGGGCGGGACCCTCATGGCCATGTCATCACTACATCAGCTTTACCTGATGGCTCAAGCTTTACCTGGCTGCCAGAGGACTCAGTTACACATGTGCAAGCCTCCCCTTTTAAAGCTAGTGCCCCAAACCCCCTCTCTCTCATGCTTTCAGTTGGCCACCAGCTACCCCCTCTTTTTCTCCCTTCTCTCAACAAACTACACATGGGCGCCGAGTCTCGTGTTTGTGTTTCTTAGGTATTAGCTGCACAGCAAAAAAAAAAACATTGGTGCCAAAACCCAGGCAGGCTCTTCTTGAGAGTCACTGGCAGCTCTTTGCTGGTGGTCGGCCTGCCAGAGACACTCGGGATCCTTTTTCCGATACCAGTAGTCTGCCTCCTTTCCCCCTATTCCCCATTCACTGGAAATACCACCCCACAAGGCTTCAATTGGGTAAGGTAACCTTTTAAATTTTAACCCATTTCCTTAAGGTCTGGTCTATTCCTCACGGGTGGAAGACATAATGCCTGGGGCGGGATATCTGCTCTGCTCTGGGACTGCTGAGTCCTACCGGCCTCTGTTGGCCCTGGCAATATTTTCAGGCTGACGATCTTCGAATAACCCTCTGCCATACTCGCTTATCATGTGGCCACACTCTTGGGCTGAAGAGTTCCAAGACTGCATGGTCACTTTCCTCTCTACACATGGGGAATAATCCGACTCAGGAAATATCTCCCACCACTCCACTAGGATGCCTGATAGAAAATTTAAAACCTTTTCACTTAATGCCACTTGTTAAGGCACCCAGACTTATTTACCTTAGTACTGAAAAGTGGCCTAGATATCCCCTAGGACATTCAAATTGGCCACATAACGGCTCTCTAGATCCAGATATTTTTCAGGATCTTTCAAATTACTGCCAGTGAACAGGTAGATGGAAGGAGTTTTTTCTATCTCTCTGCTAAACAATATCTTACCCTCAACTTGGTTCTGTTTTCTTCCCGCCACACTAAAACTGAGAGAAGCTGTAGCTTCTCTCAGGGCAGTAGGCTGGGCTGAGGCAGCATCTACTCAAGACAAAATTGAATCTCAAAACTTTATGATTTCTGCCAGCTGTTGGGGATATGTTTTTGGCAGCTGCCATTTTGACAACGTGGCCTAACCTCACCCCCCCATGGTTCTTTGCTCTGCTACACCAGCCACCTAGGCACAGGGAGTATAGCCAGCTTCTGCCGCCAACAGAGCCTGTAATTCATTTACATTTGCTTTTATTCTTTTATTTGCTTTATTCTTTACTCTTTGTCTCTAATTTCTTTTTTCACTATGTCATACATAGGTTCACATTCTAGTCCTTCTCAATTTTACACAGTCCTGTTTAATATATCTGTACATTTAACTTTAACTTTATGTAAATGTATGCTAACTTCATACAACTTAAATTCTATTGTACTAAGTGTCAAATATTTCTAAATTGCTATGAGCCTTTAAATGGTGGTAAACATTTAAGGTTATAAATGTCTATTTCAAGCTAACAAAATATTTATGCCACCCAGTCTTTCCTGTGAGCTGTTTATTAACGTTAAGCCTCTATTATCAGAGGGAGTTTTTCTCTACCTCTTTGTCCTCTGTGGTCATAAGTGTACCCTACTAAGTAAAAACCAGTTACTGTCAGGCTGCAGGGCCCTGAGTAAAATATCCCTCCACAGCCTCTCAGCTTGGATCCTGTTTTCAAATCAGACTAATTACAGGGTTATTTTGTATACTAAGGTATGCTAAACAGTCATACAGCCCTCAAATGCTCAGAGACCTAGAGAATATGGCATTTAAAATGTCTCATTAAAAAGCTTTTTTTTAACAGATAGACAGGCCAGCTGCTGGCACCACCCATTTCCACCAAGACAACTGATGGACACTGAAAGAAGCTCCACCCACAAAAGTGGCAAAGCTAGCCACTGAGAAACCCTGCCTTTCTTTTCATCCCTCACAAACTGTACACCTACATACTCTGGTCTGTGTTCAAACACTTGACAGATTAAAACATGCTGGGAAATAACAAAACCACTCCCCTTAACACAGTCATGTACTTTTTTCATAGTGGTGAATTCAGCACCTGGTTGCTTACCCTGAATCCTCCTGCAGTGTAAAGAATTTTCCTTATTCTGCACTGAAGGCAGAAGCAATGCTCCACTTGCAAATGCTTTTCCTGTGACTGCACTGGATAGTTGGCCACCTGACTCTAATGGAAAATTTAAATCTCTTAGGTGTTACAGTAATTTAAGAAATTTGAAGGTATAGTACAGAAGACAGCAAGGCCATTGTTTGGAGAGCAACAGACTGCAACCAATGCCACTTGCATCAACATAAGGGATTGTCTCATAAACATTCTTCTAACAGGATGAAAATGCATCTGTTGTAGCATTAATATGCCTTCCCATGGAAAAATCACCTCTTCCACAGAGATGATCCATAAAGACAAATATTTCTAACATAATATGTATCTATCTCTGGAAAATACTCAGAGAGAAGCCAGCCTAGACATAGTTTGCTTTTCATATGTGCTACCCTTCTTAAATGGCTTTTGGTTCAAGCTGCATTGTTCACAGTGATCAATTTCAGTAGAGACTGGAGACAGCATGTCTAGCTACTTAGGGATATGGGAGGATTACACAGCAAATGTGTTCCCAGTACTGTTCCTAAAGGCCAACAGATACCTGTAACTGAAGTACCTGTTCCACATATAGGATCCTGAGGTGAAGGTGATGGGGAATGCGATAGATAGGAAATGTAGAAGGTAGAAAAGATTTTTTTAAAAGCTGGTATAGGGAGATGTGTCCCATGAAAATTTCTTAAGGAGAATAGACTCTTGTATACTATTTCCACAGACCAAATGGAAGGAAAGGGGATACTTATGTGAAGTTAGTAGAAGCCCATTCAATGGGACAAACTCAGGAGAACACCACTAAAACAATGCAGTGCTAGGGAATACAGGATATCTCTTGATCATTGCTGACTAAGCCCACAGTGGCTTTGGGACTGAGAACCATAGCTCTATGGAGTTTATATCTACATATCAGAAGTAACCTGTCCACAAAGGCTTTGTTCCATACAATTACCAGCTCTCCCATGCAAATACCTGGTTTTTGACGAGGTTCTGTGTTTTATAGTCAATATACCAGGCCCTTAGGAAAATCTTTCAAGGCCTAGGCCTGTGGTTGTTACTATCTCTTCTAAGAATGTTTCTCATCCCTGCATGAGGACCTAAGTAAAAGCTTTGCTTTATCAGGCCACTCATACATCATTGGTTTACTTTTTAAAATCTGGTGTCCTATTGCCACAGTGGTAGAACTATGCTTTTCTGGAGAAGAAAACTGCAACTATATGATATAATACAATTTAAGGTTGCTTATGACACTGTAATATCTCTCTGAGCAGCATGTTATGGGGCAGGTCTATGATAAGGGTAAGGGACTAGATGCTGTTGCAAAACAAGAGTAGCTTCTGTGTAATTGTTTGCAGTCAAATGTCTGGAAAATCATGGACAACAAATGTGTATTTAGGATTCAAAATTCTAACAGGACTGGTCAGCATACACTTATCTTTATGTGTTTTAGAGGCAGTACTACCTCATTTAAATTCTACTTTATGAGATATATCTCATAATCATTTGTGTTACTAATTCTACTCTTGTAGATCACTGCTCAATAGTGAAGTGCTACCCTTACATGAGATGCCTTTTACAACCTGCAGAAAATTAACAATACATGGATTTTACACATAAAATTAAAATGCAAATGGCTGAATTTATAAAAGGTACTTAACTGAAAGGCCTCTGGAAGTTTGTTGGCTTGCTTTCAGTGGGTGCACGTGAAGTATGTAGAAGTTGACTTAAAAAATGTTTCCATAGACACCTCCCTGCTCACAGTACTCAAAGCAGATACAGCCCACAGAATAGTTATTTGGTGGACTGCCTCTAGCTTCTGGGAATTTCGAGGACTACATGAGAACTCAGGGGACAGGTTGTCTCCTTGCAGCTTCCCACCCAGATCCAGGGAATATCCACCACACTGGATCCATCACCTCACTATCTCCCACTACCGATCTGAGGATGGCAGCCGCTCACTCACCATGCTATGGTTTTCCAGTTTGCCCTTCCTCAAAGCACATCACTCAAAACCACTGGCTGCAGTTTCTCTTCAAATCCAGAACAGAAGGGCCCTGCACTTCTTTTGACAGGCAGGTCACAAAGGGGCCTGTTTAGCTATTAAGGCCTGAGTGATAAAAGCACCTCCCAGGTGGTGGCAGAGTGCTTAAGGACAAATTGCAATGGTTACTGATTGCCTTCTAGCACTAAGACTTTTCTACATCAGCAGTGAGGTGCATTTCTATAGCAATTGTCCTATAGCTGACCTGTGCTATCATTCTTTAGTACACAGGCCTTTACCTTTCTTCCTCCTAGATGCAGTGTTGCTAGCTAAATATACTTACTTAAATGAATTGAGTGATTCTTGGTGAAAAAGTTGGAAGGGAGCTCCAAATATTCGTTAACTACCACAAAGAGATTTAGGAATGCAAAATGTGTTATTTGTTATTTGGTTAAACACTGAGTTTAGTTGAACTAAATTTGCTTTTTACCTGTTTGTCACAGGAACGTCAGATAATAAGGAAAGAAAAGCAGGGGCCACATCTCAAAAAAATATAAATGATCTTTCTCGTGGCAGAATGCTGGATGATGGCTCCATGAATGTAGAATTTTATCCCTGAAATTCAGAGCAAACACTTGGCAAAGGCATCATAATGAGAAAAGTAGTCTTCATGGAAAATTGAATATTTACTGAGAAATACATCTTCAGTAAGCATATAAAAAATAAAACAAAACAAAAACCAACTGCAGTAATCAAGGTTCTCTGCATGAAAAGGAATGTAGGATGAATCTCTACATATATGTAGAAAGTGGATTCATTACGATGTCTCACAAGCTATGATATATTTAGTTCAACAATGGTTGCCTACCAATGGGAATCTGAAGAGTACAGGAGTTTTTTAGTTTATCAGGATGGATGTGTCAGCTGGTCATTATACATCAAAATTCCAAAAAAAGTATTCTCTAATGGTAGTAAAGGAAGGAATCTGGTACGCAGAGCTAGGGTAAGTAGCCAAAGAGGGAAAGCTTCCTCCTTCAATACCATTTATACATGTAGGCTACCACCAGAAGGTTGATCTCATTTTTCCTTTATGTGACTTTGTTTTGTTTGTCTTTTGTTTTCAAAACAGGGTTTATCTGTGCAGGACTTAAACTCATTCTTGGATTTGGCTGGCCTCAACCTAAGCAAAATCAGGCAGCCTCCTGTGTCCTTGGTAAACATTTGCACTGCCACCAAGCAGTTAAAAGATCTCATCATCTGTTTGCATACAAGGCTTCTTTATGGCTTTGGCAGCCCTGGAATATATTCTGCCACTCTGAAGTTTCTCAAATCATAAATGGGAATCCATTCCAACTTGTCATGAGTTCAAAGTGCTCCAATAACTCCTATTGTTCTTAAGACATTACCTTTCCTGCTACAGGACACCTGTGCCTTGATGATGAATGTCTCCTATCTAAATAGCAATGATTTGGGAGTAGACAGGTTAACCACCCAGAAGTAAGGGAGGAAGTGCAGCAATGGGGTGCCTAAAGGCACATAGTATATACAATTATGGAGTGCCTTTAGCATTAGTGGAAGCAATTTCTGTTTTCCCTTTATACATAGTAATATATGTCCCCTTCCATTACCGCACCTTTGTTTGACTACTTAAGTTTGGTTTATGAATAAAATGGAGCTTTCAGTATTGACTGAATCTGCCTGCCTGACATCATATTATGTCTCTGTCTTACTTTCATCAATGATAGCTTGTCTTCCACTAGTCCACACTCACTGAATGAGGAATGGACATGGGACTGAGCTGCTGTTTCTGATTACAGTCCTACAAACTCCAGTCCACAACACTTTGTTCCACACATGCGGGAGAATTGAGTTTGATCTACTACTTAAAAATGCTGGAACTCACTCAGGCAGCATGAGAAACCCCATGGCATATGCCATTATTCCACAACATAGCTTATTGTGCTGTGGATAAGAATATAAGTAATTATTCCTTCAAATTCCATGCTTCTTCATGTCCTCACTATTTGCCCATGGGTGCTTCAACTTGAAGTACTGCCTTCAAAATAGATTATGCAAAGATGCTATAAAATACCATGGCAAAGACATTTTTACCAGAAGAGTAACAGAACAAATCCTGTTGTATGTGTGTGTCTGTTAATAAATTACCAGTTTTTAGACAATGACATATGTGTGAAGATCATAAGTCAACATTGTGGGGTCCTCTTTTGGCCTTCCACCACGGCAACTATAGACTCATAAAATTCTCATTTTGCAGGGAGTCACATTGTAGAAAAAGTCTTGAGTCTTTCAAATGAAAATGTCTCTATGAAAGAAACATTGACTTCTTATATGACCACCTTATAGCAGAAACAGGAACCAAGTATATGGGAGTGCTTTAGAGATGGGAAAAATTCCATATTTAGCTTTCTTATTTTGTTTTGCATTTATTTGCATTCTAAGCCTATTATGACCCTTGATATAGATTACTTACTGTTTTCTTTTTTTTGTTTTCATAAGTGTTCAAATTGAATATATATGCTTTAAATTTTCATTAATTTTACTTTTGTATTTTTTCTCTTCTTTTTAAGAATAGTATTACTGTGACATCCTGTCTTAAATAGAACTCACATTATGGATTAGTCTGTCGTAGGACATGAGAGATATCTATCTGTCCACCTTGAATCCAGAGTGCTGGCATTGTAGTTTGGCTTGTCAACAGAACTTAGTTAATTCGCTTGGCTCACTTATAATGAATGACTGAGCCTGGTTGTTAGTGTAGCCAGAAAACCGGCTCTGGTACTAAACTCCAGTAACAGAAGATGGTGCCCGTCAAATGCAGGTTTTCTGCCTCAAAGTCCATTGTCTTCCAATCCGAACTTCAAGCATAGCCACCAGTCATAGGGGAGGTTTCTTCCCAGTCTTATATGAGGTGCCTTTGGTACTGAGTGTGAAACCAGAAGGTGGAGAAGCTTGGGTTGATGTCTCTCTTGCTCCCATTATCTCTTTTCTCCCCCTTTCTCCCTCCTCATGCTGTCTTTTTTTCTCTCTCTGTCAGATCTGTCTGTCTCTGTGTCTTTCTCCCTCTCTCTCTTTCTCTCTCTTGGGTTGCAGATTATATCAGAAGGGCTGACCTGTTTGTCAATTATCTTGGGTGTAGTGACCTTAGTAATAACTGTGCTCAACAACAACAACAACAAAAAAAAAACATGATTATTGAAATTAAAGTAAAGTATGATGGCTAAAATCTTCAATAAATTGTTTGCATGATTTTGATTTCCCGGCCCCGGCCCCGGCCGCTGCCCCAGGCGTTCTGGACCAATGCTAATCTAAACAATGACGAGAAACCATGGGATCAAGCTCCTCTAAAGGACAGAGAAAGAAGAGGGATTATATTATTTTCAAAAAAGAGAAAAGGTTTATGGTAGAGGTGAATAATTTTATTGTATCCATTCTAGGAATTAGAAAATTGAAGCATAGAAATAAGGTTTAAAATACTCATAATTGTACTTGAATGGCATTATGATGGTTTCGTTTTCATGCTTATGTCACTATAGGCATGTTGTAGATTGAGAGATGGCTAAATATGTAGAACCCAACAGAAAGAGCCCTGCTTTGTTTTTGTGAGAAACTCAGTGAGGCTGTAAGGTTACTTCATCAATAGATATGCTACTTTTAGCATGTGGGAGGGGCACTAGAATGAAACAGAATGTTGGTTCATAAATGTTGCCTGGCAACACTGCTTGCATTCTGTATTCTTTTACCATGGGCCAAGTACCAGAGATCAGCTTCGAGAAAGTGTTATCATGGGACATTACAGTCTCCCAAGATAACTATCTCCTTAAACTTTCAAAGACAACATTTGATTAGCCTAAGAAAGTCATAGCCAAATCTCATTGTTTGATTATGTTTCTATATAAAAAATGATTATGTCATCCATAACACCTGGAATCTGGTGCCACAGAGGAGGTCGGCACCATCTCTGAAACCTGGCAAAAGGATTACGACCCAGAACACGGAAGAACATCTCTCTCTCAGATATGCTGGTTAAGCCCCTGCTGCAGACTTCTTTTCAGCTGATAGCAACATCTTGGTTACTACTTCTAAGCCAGGAATGGGCCCACTATCTCAGATCCTGCAGCACCAAAACAGAGATTCAGATGTTGGTGATGAAGTACGGCCAACAGAATTCATCATGCAAGACAGTATGATTATCTGATGATTAACTTATGGCATTTTAAAAATCCTTGATGACAGCTTACATTTCCATATCTGTCAAGTCTGTCCAGGATTTGAAGATACAAAAAAATTCAAAGATTTACATATATAAAGATGTAATTATTAAATTCTTTCATTATACAATCTGTGATCCCTGAAGTTTGGCGCCACCTTGTGTGACTCAAGTGTGACAGACGATCTAACTATCTGATTATTTCATTATACAAATCTGTCTTTTTCTACTCCAGGAAGAGTGGAGTCTGGATCCACCTTGTTGGTGTTAAATTGTATCTTGTGAATTATTTCTTTCTTTCTTTCGTTCTTTCTTTCTTCCTTTCATTATTTAAATCAATGTTGATATCATTTTCTTATCTCTCTAGGGGTTAATTTTGAGAAACTATCTCTTCATTTATTCATTTTTTTCATATCTATGATTAAGAATACAATGACCCTTCAGTATTGAGCAATCATTTAGGCTTCATGCATAAAACCCCATTTAGTGGTTTAAAGTTTATTCATTTAATTATGAAAATCTGTCATTATGTATTCAGTGATCACTGGAGTTTTGAGACTCCTTAGGGAAGTCCATCATGCGAGACACTCATATCATCGAATACTACACTTACGTCCTTCACTGTTAACCTAGGATATTAAATGATAATTCATCAATTAATTAATGAATTTAATATACAGGCAATTTTATGGATCATAAGTCCAATTTGGAGTCAGATTGTGGGAGTTAATGTAACATCATCTCATTACTTCATCATTTGGATATATAAAGAGATCTTTACTTCAGCAATATTGTTAGAACTTTGGTACCATTTCGTCAGTGTTAATATCAATTGCCTACTTATTATTATCAATTTAATTTATTATCAATTTAATTTAAACCTGGCCCGGCCCTGGCCCTGGTCCTGGCCCTGGCCCAGGCCCTGCCCTGGCCCTGGCCTTGGCCCTGGCCCTGGCCCTGGCCCTGGCCTTGGCCCTGGCCCTGGCCCTGGCTGTTCTGGACCAATTAAAATCTAAACAATGCCGAGTAAACATGTGATCTAGCTCCTCTAAAGAGCAGAAGATGAAGAGGTATTATTTTATTTTCAAAAATGAGAATAGGTTTATGGTAAAGTCGATTATTTCTATTGTATCCATTCTAGGAATTAGAAAATTGAAGCATAGAAAAAAAAAAGTTTAAAATACTCATTATTGTACTTGAACAGAATTATGATGCTTTCCTTTTCATGCTTATGTCACTATAGGCATGTTGAAACTTGAGAGACAGGTAAATATGTAGAACCCAAAAGAAAGAGCCCTGCTTTGTTTTTGTGAGAAAATCAGTGAGGCTGTAAGTTTAGTTCATCTTTAGGTATGCTCCTTTTAGCATGTGGGAGGGGCACTAGAATGTGACAGAATGTTGGTTCTTAAATGTTGCCTGGCAACCCTGCATGCATTCTGTATTCTGTTATCATGGGCCAAGTACCAGAGATCAGCTTCGAGAAAGTGTTATTATGGGACATTACAGTCTCCCAAGATAACTATCCCCTTAAACTTTCAATGACAGTATTTGATTTCCCTAAGAAAGTCAAAGCCAAATCTCTGGAAGTTTGCCTACAGCTTTTAATGGTCACCAAATTCTAGATTACCTAATCATCAGAGAACATTCAATTTCTTCAGTTTATGAATTCTCTCTCTCCTAAGAATTAATACTATGAAAAAAAAGATAATAAGACTTACAATTATTCATCAAAAGGTGAATTTTTCATTGTTAATTTCCTTCAGGATAGTGATAACTCATTTGTTAAAGTAGACTTAGGGATTTTTGGATTGCAGCCCATCTCTTTTGAGGCAGCCGTCCAACATGAAATATGCAGGATCTTCTAAAAACCATGCATACACAAAGACATTTCAGCATTTAAACATTTCATGACTCTGCTCTCCGATTAATAAGGGATGATCCTGCCCGTTTCCCACAATCATGTTAGAGTCGGTGAGAGTCATTGTGTCGAGTATGGCATACCATTTTATCATCTGAATGTGTTGTTATTTGATTATTAAAATAGGACATTAGATAATCCATGATCACTGGATTCCATGATGTGGGAAGCAATTATTATGGACCATCTAAATATCAATTTTGTAATTAAAATATTTAAATTAATCACGACAGCATCTTTCAAGGGCCTGGTTTGGAGCCCCTTAGGGAAGTGGATGATGTTACATGAACTCACTGTTTGATTATGTATCTATATAAAACAATGATTATATCATCCATAACACCTGGAATCTGGTGCCACAGATCCTCTAATTACATAATTAAAGTATTTAAATTGACAGTCTGTGTTAATACCCAAGATAATGTAAATATTTATAAAGTTATATAAACCAAACATCCTCCATTCCATGAAGAGCCCTGTAAAGCTTCCTCTTGTGGACATAAAGTGCAATATCATCACATTTTATGACACATTGACTCAGTTGAGGATGATGACATCCTTCATGACTGGAGTCTGGCCTCGCTTACCTGCCAGTAAAATGCTACATAACCTATTTTTTGTGACAGTTAGCTATTACTGACTTATTTAATTCTTTAAATTATGTACGCGATAGTCAACGCCATCACCGATTACGATTAGTGTGCTAATATCTGTCAGGTACAAGGTTAGGAAAGATGTAGACATGGGCAGAGCATTTTCTGAATGATCTATGCATCTCCCAGAGTAAAAAGGATGCTGGATGATTGAGTCCAGAAGATTGCTCGGGGCCATTCGAGAAGTACAAGGACTACACCAAGGCCGTCATGGTGGTCTTGGTGTGGACTACCTCTTGTTCCTCCAGATCTTCACTTCGGGTGTGATCTACCATGAGAAGAAGTAGTGGCACTAGGAGGTCGGCACCATCTCTGAGATCTGTCAAAAGGATGACGACCCAGAACACGGAAGACCATCTCTCCCTCAGACATGCTGGTTATGCCCCTGCTGCAACCTTCTTTTCAGCTGATAGCAACATCTTGGTTACTACTTCTAAGCCAGGAATGGGCCCATTATCTCAGAACCTGCAGCACCACAATAGAGATTCAACTGCTGGTGATGATGTAAGACCAACAGAATTCATCATGCAAGACAATATGATTATCTGACGATTAACTTATGGCATTTTAAAAATCCTTGATGACAGCATACATTTCCATATCTATCAAGTCTGCCCAGGAATTGAAGATACAAAAAAGTTCAACGACTTACATATTTAAAGATGTAATTATTAAATTCTTTCATTATATAATCTATGATAACTGAAGTATGGCGCTACCTTGTGTGACTCACATATGACAGACGATCTAACTATCTGATTATTTCATTATACAAATATGTCTTATTCTCCTGCAGGTAGAGTGGATTCTGGATCCACCTTGTTGGTGTTAAATTGTATCTTGTGAATTATTTCTTTCTTTCTTTCTTCCTTTCTTCCTTTCTTCCTTTCATTATTTAAATCAATGTTGATATCATTTTGTTATCTCTCTAGGGGTGAATTATGAGAAACTATCTCTTCATTCATTTTTTTATAACTATGATTAAGAATACAATGACCCTTCAGTATTGAGCAATCATTTAGGCTTCAGGCATAAATCACCATTCACTGGTTTAAAGTTTATTCATTTAATTATGAAAATCTGTCACTATGTATTCAGTGATCACTGGAGTTGTGAGCCTCCTTAGGGAAATCCATCTTGCCAGACACTCACATCATCGAATACCACACTTACGTCCTTGACTGTTAAACTAGGATATTAAATGATAATTCATCACTTAATTAATGAATTTAAAATACAGGTAATTTTATGGACCATAAGTCCCTTTTGGAGACAGATTTTGGGATTGATGTAACATCATCTCATTACTTCATCATTTAGATATATAAAGAAAAATTTACATGAGTGATATATTTACGTCTTTGGTGCCATTTCGTCAGTGTTAATAAAAATTGCCTACTAATTTATTATCAATTTAATTTTAGAACTGGCCCTGGCCCTGGCCCTGGCCCTGGCCCTGGCCCTGGCCCTGGCCCTGGCCCTGGCCCTGGCCCTGGCCCTGGCCCTGGCCCTGGCCCTGGCCCTGGCCCTGGCTGTTCTGGACCAATTAAAACCTAAACAATGCCGAGAAAACATGGGATCTAGCTCCTCTAAAGAGCAGAAGATGAAGAGGTATTATTTTACTTTCAAAAATGAGAAAAGGTTTATGGTAGAGTTGATTATTTGTATTGTATCCATTCTAGGAATTAGAAAATTAAAGCATAGAAAAAAAAGTTAAAATACTCATTATTGTACTTGAATGGTATTATGATGCTTTTGTTTTCATGCTTATGTCACTATAGGCATGTTGAAACTTGAGAAACAGGTAAATATATAGAACCCAAAAGAAAGAGCCCTGCTTTGTTTTTGTGAGAAAATCAGTGAGGCTGTAAGTTTAGTTCATCTTTAGGTATGCTCCTTTTAGCATGTGGGAGGGGCACTAGAATGTGACAGAATGTTGGTTCTTAAATGTTGCCTGGCAACCCTGCATGCATTCTGTATTCTGTTATCATGGGCCAAGTACCAGAAATCAGCTTCGAGAAAGTGTTATTATGGGACATTACAGTCTCCCAAGATAACTATCCCCTTAAACTTTCAATGACAGTATTTGATTTCCCTAGAAAGTCAAAGCCAAATCTCTGGAAGTTTGCCTACAGCTTTTAATGGTCACCAAATTCTAGATTACCTAATTATCAGAGAACATTCAATTTCTTCAGTTTATGAATTCTCTCTCTCCTAAGAATTAATACTATGGAAACAAAGATAATAAGACTCACGAAAATTCATCAAAAGGTGAATTTGTCATTGTTAATTTCCTTCAGGATAGTGATAATCCATTTGTTAAAGTAGACTTAGGGATTATTGGATTGCAGTCCACCTCTTTTGAGGCAGCCGTCCAACATGAAATATGCAGGATCGTCTAAAAACCCTGCATACACAAAGACATTTCAGCATTTAAATATTTCTCAACTCTGCCCTCCGATTAATAAGGGATGATCTTGGGCGTTTCCCACAATCATGTAGGAGTCGGTGAGAGTCAATGATGTCCTGTATGGCATACCATTTTATCATCTGATTATGTTGTTATTTGATTATTAAAATAGGACATTAGATAATCCACGATCAGTGGATTCCATGATGTGGGAAGCAATTATTATGGACCATCTAAATATCAATTTTGTAGTTAAAATATTTGAATTAATCACGACAGCATCGTTCAAGAACCTGGTTTGGAGCCCCTTAGGGAAGTGGATGATGTTAAATGAACTCATTTTTTCATTATGTATCTATACAAAACAATGATTATATCATCCATGACACCTGGAATCTGGTGCCACAGATCATCTAATTATATAATTAATGATTTTAAATTGACAGTCTGTGTTAATACCAAAGATAATGTAAATATTTATAAATTTATATAAACCAAACATCCTCCATTCCATGAAGAGCCCTGTAAAGCTTCCTCTTGTGGACATAAAGTGCAATATCATCACATTTTATGATACATTGACTCAGTTGAGGATGATGACATCCTTCATGACTGGAGTCTGGCCTCGCTTACCTGCCAGTGAAATGCTACATCACTTATTTATTGTGACAGTTAGTTATTACTGACTTATTTAATTCTTTAAATTATGTAAGCGATAGACAATGCCATCACCGATTACGATTAGTGTGCAAATATCTGTCAGGGACTAGGTTAGGAAAGATGTAGACATGGGCAGAGCATTTTCTGAATGATCTATGCATCTCCCAGAGTATAAAGGATGCTGGATGATTGAGTCCAGAAGATTGCTCGGGGCCATTCGAGAAGTACAAGGACTACACCAAGGCCGTCATGGTGGTCTGGGTGTGGACTAACTCTTGTTCCTCCACATCTTCACATCGGGTGTGATCTACCATGAGAAGAAGTAGTGGCACTAGGAGGTCGGCACCATCTCAGAGACGTGACAAAACGATGACGACCAAGAACACGGAAGAACATCTCTTCCGCAGATATGCTGGTTGTTACCCTGATACAGCCTTCTTTTCAGCTGATAGCAACATCTTGGTTACTACTACTAAGCCAGGAATGGGCCCATTATCTCAGAACCTGCAGCACCACAACACAGATTCAGCTGCTGGTGATGATGTAAGACCAACAGAATTCATCATGCAAGACAATATGATTATCTGACGATTAACTTATGGCATTTTAAAAATCCTTGATGACAGCATACATTTCCATATCTATCAAGTCTGCCCAGGAATTGAAGATACAAAAAAAGTTCAACGACTTACATATTTAAAGATGTAATTATTAAATTCTTTCATTATATAATCTATGATAACTGAAGTATGGCGCTACCTTGTGTGACTCACATATGACAGACGATCTAACTATCTGATTATTTCATTATACAAATATGTCTTATTCTCCTGCAGGTAGAGTGGAGTCTGGATCCACCTTGTTGGTGTTAAATTGTATCTTGTGAATTATTTCTTTCTTCCTTTCTTTCTTTCTTTCTTTCTTCCTTTCATTATTTAAATCAATGTTGATACCATTTTGTTATCTCTCTAGGGGTGAATTATGAGAAACTATCTCTTTATTCATTCATTTTTTATAACTATGATTAAGAATACAATGACCCTTCAGTATTGAGCAATCATTTAGGCTTCAGGCATAAATCACCATTCACTGGTTTAAAGTTTATTCATTTAATTATGAAAATCTGTCATTATGTATTCAGTGATCACTGGAGTTGTGAGCCTCCTTAGGGAAATCCATCTTGCCAGACACTCACATCATCGAATACTACATTTACGTCCTTGACTGTTAAACTAGGATATTAAATGATAATTCATCACTTAATTAATGAATTTAAAATACAGGTAATTTTATGGACCATAAGTCCCATTTGGAGTCAGATTTTGGGATTGATGTAACATCATCTCATTACTTCATCATGTACATATATAAAGAAATCTTTTCATCAGTGATATTTTTAGGTCTTTGGTGCCATTTCGACAGTGTTAATATAAATTGCCTACTAATTTATTATCAATTTAATTTTAGACCTGGCCCTGGCCCTGGCCCTGGCTGTACTGGACCAATTCAAATCTAAACAATGCCGAGAAAACATGTGATCTAGCTCCTCTAAAGAGCAGAAGATGAAGAGGTATTATTTTATTTTCAAAAATGAGAACAGGATTATGGTAGAGGCGATTAAATGTATTGTATCCATTCTAGGAATTAGAAAATTGAGGCGTAGAAAAAAAAAGTTTAAAATACTCTTTATTGTTCTTAAACGGCATTATGATGCTTTCCTTTTCATGCTTATGTCTCTATAGGTATGTTGAAGCTTGAGAGACAGGTAAATATGTAAATCCCAAAAGAAAGAGCCCTGCTTTGTATTTGTGAGAAAATTAGTGAGGCTGTAAGATTAGTTCATCTTTAGGTATGCTCCTTTTAATATGTGGCAGGGGCACTAGAATGTGACAGAATGTTGGTTCTTAAATGTTGCCTGGCAACCCTGCATGCATTCTGTATTCTGTTATCATGGGTCAAGTACCAGAGATCAGCTTCGAGAAAGTGTTATCATGGGACATTACAGTCTCCCAAGATAACTATCTCCTTAGACTTTCAATGACAGCATTTGATTTCCCTAAGCAAGTCATAGCCAAATCTCTGGAAGTTAGCCTACAGCTTTTACTGGTCACCAAATTCTAGATTACCTAATTATCAGAGAACATTCAATTTCTTCTGTTTATGAATTCTCTCTCTTCTAAGAATTAATACTATGGAAACAAAGATAATAAGACTCACAATTATTCATCAAAAGGTGAATTTGTCATTGTTAATTTCCTTCATGATAGTGATAATCCATTTGTTAAAGTAGACTTAGGGATTATTGGATTGCAGTCCATCTCCTTTGAGGCAGCCGTCCAACATGAATTATGCAGTATCTTCTAAAAACCCTGCATACACAAAGACATTTCAGCATTTAAACATTTCACGACTCTGCTCTCTGATTAAATAAGGGATGATCCTGGTCTTTTCCCACAATCATGTAGGATTCAGTGAGAGTCAATTGTGTTGCTATTTGATTATTAAAATAGGACATTAGATAATCCATGATCAGTGGATTCCATGATGTGGGAAGCAATTATTATGGACCATCTAAATATCAATTTTGTAGTTAAAATATTTAAATTAATCACGACAGCATCGATCAAGAGCCTGGTTTGGAGCCCCTTAGGGAAGTGGATGATGTTACATGAACTCATTGTTTGATTATGTATCTATATAAAACAATGATTATATCATCCATGACACCTGGAATCTGGTGCCACAGAACTTGTATATACATAATTAAAGTATTTAAATTGACAGTCTGTGTTAATACCCAGGATAATGTAATTATTTATGAAGTTATATAAACCAAAAATCCTCCATTCCATGAAGAGACGTGTAAAGCTTCCTCTTGTGGAGGTATTGTGCAATATCATCACATTTTATGATACATTGACTCAATTGAGGATGATGACATCTTTCATGATTAGAGTCTGGCCATGCTTCCCTGCCAGTAAAATGCTACATAACCTATTTTTTGTGACAGTTAGCTATTACTGACTTATTTAATTCTTTAAATTATGTACGCGATAGACAATGCAGTCACCAATTACGGTTAGGGTGCAAATATCTGTCAGGGACAACGTTAGGAAAGATGTAGACATGGGCAGAGCATTTTCTGAATGATCTATGCATCTCCCAGAGTAAAGATGATGCTGGATGATTGAGTCCAGAAGATTGCTAGGCGCTATTCGAGAAGTACAAGGACTTCACCAAGGCTGGCATGGTGGTCTGTGTGTGGACTACCTGCTGTTCCTCCACATCTTCACATCGGGTGTGATCTACCATGAGAAGAAGTAGCGGCACTAGAAGGTCGGCACCCTCTCTGAGACCTGTCAAAAGGATGACGACCCAGAACATGGAAGAACATCTCTCTCTCAGATATGCTGGTTATTACCCTGCTGCAGCCTTCTTTTCAGCTGATAGCAACATCTTGGTTACTACTTCTAAGACAGGAATGAGCCCACTATCTCAGATCCTGCAGCACCAAAACAGAGATTCAGATGTTGGTGATGATGTAAGGCCAACAGAATTCATCATGCAAGACAGTATGATTATCTGATGATTAACTTATGGCATTTTAAAAATCCTTGATGACAACATACATTTCCACATCTGTCAAGTCTGCCCAGGATTTGAAGATACAAAAAATTTCAAAGACTTACATATATAAAGATGTAATTATTAAATTCTTTCATTATATAATCTGTGATCCCTGAAGTTTGGCGCCACCTTGTGTGACTCAAGTGTGACAGACGATCTAACTATCTGATTATTTCATTATACAAATCTCTCTTTTTCTACTCCAGGAAGAGTGGAGTCTGGATCCACCTTATTGGTGTTAAATTGTATCTTGTGAATCTTTCTTTCTCTTTCTTTCTTTCTTTCTTTCTTTCTTTCTTCCTTTCATTATTTAAATCAATGTTGATATCATTTTGTTATCTCTCTAGGGGTTAATTATGAGAAACCATCTCTTCATTTATACATTTTTTTTTCATATCTATGATTAAGAATACAATGACCCTTCAGTATTGAGCCATCATTTAGGCTTCACGCATAAAACACCATTCACTGGATTAAAGTTTATTCATTTAATTATGAAAATCTGTCATTATGTATTCAGTGATCAATGGAGATTTGAGCCTCCCTTGGGAGTCATTCGTGCCAGACCATCACATCATCTAATACTACACTTACTTCCTTAACTCTTAAACTGGGAAATTAAATGATAATTCATCACTTAATTAATGAATTTAAAATACAGGTAATGATATGGACCATAAGTCCCTTTTGGAGTCAGATTTTGGGAGTTGATGTAACATCATCTCATTACTTCATCATTTAGCTATATAAAGAGTTCTTTACATCAGCGATATGTTTAGGAATTTGGTGCCATTTCGTCAGTGTTAATATAAAATGCCTACTAATTTATTATCAATTTAATTTATTATCAAATTAATTTAGGCCCTGGCCCTGGGCCTGGCCCTGGCCCTGGCCCTGGTTGTTCTGGACCAATGCAAATCTAAACAATGCCAAGAAACCATGGGATCAAGCTCCTCTAAAGGGCAAAGAATGAAGAGGGATTATTTTATTTTCAAAAAAGAGAAAAGGTTTATGGTAGAGGCGATTAATTTGATTGTATCCATTCTAGGAATTAGAAAATTGAAGCATAGAAAACAGGTTTAAAATACTCATCCTTGTACTTGAATGACATTATGATGCTTTCGTTTTCATGCTTATGTCACTATAGGCATGTTGTAGCTTGAGAGATGGGTAAATATGTAGAACTCAAGTAAAGAGCCCTGCTTTGATTTTGTGTGAAACTCAGTGAGGCAGTAAGGTTAGTTCTTCTTTAGGTATGCTCCTTTTAGCATGTGGGAGGGGCACTAGAATGTGACAGAATGTTGGATCATAAATGTTGCCTGGCAACCCTGCTTGCATTCTGTATCCTGGTATCATGGGCCAAGGACCAGAGAGCAGCTTCGGGAAAGTGTTATCATGGGACATTATATTCTCCCAAGATAACTATCTCCTAAAACGTTCAATGACAGCGTTTGATTCCACTAACCAAGTCATAGCCACACCTCTGGAAGTTTGGCTACAGATTTTACTGGTCACCAAATTCTAGATTATCTAATTATCAGAGAACATAAAATTTCTTCTGTTTATGAATTCTCTCTCTCCTAAGAATTAATACTATGGAAACTAAGATAATAAGACTCACAATTATTCATCAAAAGGTGAGTTTGTCATTGTTAACTTCCTTCAGGATGGTGATAATCCATTTGTTAGAGTAGACTTAGGGATTATTGGAATGCAGTCCATCCCTTTTGAGGCAGGGGTCTAACATGAAATATGTAGGATCTTCTAAAATCCCTGCATACACAATGACATTTCAGCATTTAAACATTTTACGACTCTGCTCTCCGATGAAATTAGGGATGAACCTGGGAGTTTCCCCCAATCATGTAGGAGTCAGTGAGAGTCAATTTTGTCGAGTATTGCAGATCATTTCATCATCTGATTATGTTGTTATATGATTATTAAAATAGGACATTAGATAATCCATGATCAGTGGATTCCACGATGTGGGAAGCAATTATTATGGACCATCTAAATATCAATTTTGTAGTTAAAATATTTAAATTAATCACGACAGCATCGTTCAAGAGCCTGGTTTGGAGACACCTTAGGGAAGTGGATGATGTTACATGAACTCATTGTTTGATTATTTAGTTATATAAAACAATGATTTTATCGTCCATGTCACCTGGAATCTGGTGCCACAGATGATCTAATTACTTACTTAAACCAAAAATCCTCCATTCCATGAAGAGACCTGTAAAGCTTCCTCTTGTGGAGATAATGAGCAATATCATCACACTTTATGATACATTGATTCAATTGAGGATGATCACATCCTTCTAATCTGGAGTCTGGCCATGCTCCCCTGCCAGTAAAATGTTACAACACCTATTTATTGTGACAGTTAGCTATTACTGACTTAATTAATTCTTTAGATTATATAAACGACAGACAATGCCATCACTGATTACGATTAGTGTGCAAATATCTGTCAGGGATAAGTTTAGGCAAGATGTAGACATGGGCAGAGCATTTTCTGAATGATCTATGCATCTCCCATAATAAAAAGGATGCTGGGTGACTGAGTCCAGAAGATTGCTCGGGGCCATTCAAGAAGTACAAGGAGTACACCAAGGCCGGCATGGTGGTCTGGGTGTTGACTACCTGCTGTTCCTCCACATCTTCTCATCGATTGTGATCTACCATGAGAAGAAGTATTGGCACGAGGAGGTCGGTACCATCACCGAGTCCTTGCAAAAGGATGACAACCCAGAACACGGAAGAAAATCTCTCTCTCAGATATGCTGGTGATGCCCCTGCTGGAGCCATCTTTTCAGCTGATAGCAACATCTTGATTACTACTGCTCAGCCAGTAATGGGCCCATTATCTCTGATCCTACAGAACCACAACAGTGATTCAGGTGCTGGTGATGATGTCAGGGCAACAGAATCCATCATGTAAGATTGTATGATTATCTGAAGATTAACTGATGTCATTGTAAAAATCCTTGATGATAGCATACATTTCCATATCTGTCAAGTCTGCCCAGGATTTGAAGATACAAAAAAAAATGTCAATGACTTACATGTTTAAAGATGTAATTATTAAATTCTTTCATTATATAATCTGTGATCCCTGAAGTTTGGTGCCACCTTTTGTGACTCTAGTGTGACAGACGATCTAACTATCTGATTATTTCATTATACAAATCTGTCTTTTTCTACTCCAGGAAGAGTGGAATCTGGATCCACCTTGTTCGTGTTAAATTGTCTCTTCTGACTTCTTTCTTTCTTAATTTCTTCCTTCCTTTCTTTGTTTAAATCAATGTAGATATTGATTTGTTATTTCTCTTTGGATTAGTTATGAGAAATTATCTATTCTTTCATTCATTTTTTTTGTTCATATCTATGATTAAGAACTCAATGACCCTTCAGTGTTGAGCAATCATTTAGGCTTCACGCATAAAACACCATCCACTTGTTTAAAGTTTATTCATTTAATTATGTAAATCTGTCATTATGTATTCAGAGATCACTGGAGTTTTGAGCCTCCTTAGGGGAATCCATAATGCCAGACCATCACATCATCTAATACTATACTTACTTCCTTAACTTTTAAACTAGGAAATGAAATGATAATTCATCACTTATTTAATGAATTTAAAATACAGGTAATGTTATGGACCATAAGTCCCTTTTGGAGTCAGATTTTGGGAGTTGATTTAACATTATCTCATTACTTCATCATTTAGCTATATTAAGAGATCTTTACATCAGCGATATGTTTAGGACTTTGGTATCATTTCTTCAGTGTTATTATAAAATGCCCACTAATTTATTATCAATTTATTTTTTTAAAAACATCACTATTCAAGGAAGAGATAAGTCTGACTACTCCATGTGGGATTTATGTATGTACAACCATGTCATTATTCAATAATTTTTCGTTGTATATTAATTATTTAAATCAATGTAGACGTTGTTCTTCTTGACTTTGGTCTGGCCAAAGTCTTCTATTGGAGTTAATCACGTGACATTATTTAATAATCTATGTACTACTTCCTGATTATGTCATTATTCAAATGTGTCTTTTTCTACTCCAGGAAGAGTGGAGTCTGGATCCACCTTCTTGGTGTAAATTGTCTCTTGTGATTTCAATGTTCATTTATTTATTTATTTAAATCAATGTTGATATCATTTTGTTATCTCTACAGGGGTGAATTATGAAAAATTATCTTCATTCATTTTATTGTTGAAATCTATGATTAAGAACTTACAGTCTCTTCAGTATTGGGCAATCTTTTAGGCTTCACATATAAAACACCATCCACTTGTTTAATTTTTATTCATTTGCTGCAGACCTTTCAGTGGGCAAGGGGGCTTTGGGGAGACTAAGACTTCGATGAACAGGTCAGGAGTGGCTTCGGCTTGACAGACAGATACAAACACACTCGAGGAGGTTTGCAACTGCTGCGATTTTTACTTCAGAGCTACAGGTTTTTATGCAGAAATTTCAAGGAACAGATCTTTGGCCACAGTTTAATACTTATAGACATACTATAGAAATTTCAGCATTTATTTTGGAGCATGAGATCGTAAATACATATTATGTTTATTTTGGCCTGCTTGTGGTCAGGTTACCAGGGATTTGATTTACTTAGTTTAGAGAATAATTATTGTCTCTGGTCAGTAAACATTTAACAGCATTGATAAGAACTCTTGTACTGTTTTATTGATTTAGGGGCCCTAAAATCTCAGTAGTAAACCCCACAACAGCTTTGCTTTGGGCTGTCTAATTAGGCAGGGTCATCTTTTGGGCAAATTCCTATAGCTTTAAGTATGTTCATTTATTAGGCCTTAGGCTGACACCTGAAGTCTCCACTGGTGACTTGGGATTTTTAGCTGAGGGCTTGTCTGTATCTCTTTCTGTCCCTGAAACTATATCTAAGTGTTTTCTGGGCTTCTCTGAATTAACAGTGGAGCTATAATCCAAAGCACCTATGACCAAAAGCATTAAAGCTATCATAGCACAACAAACACCTAGCACCTGTTCCAGACTGTCAGTAGGGCAATCACTTGCAGGGCACTGAACCACTTTTCCCCAGGAGGCATAACCAGGTGTGGTGTGAACATCTGGACAGGTAGCCACTGAGATTTCTCTCAGCCAGTGCTACACTGTCTCCACTGGGCCTGGTGTGGCAGTTCCCCCTTTTTTATTTTTTAAGCAGAACAGCTGGAAATCTCACTGGAGTGTGCTGATGGAGTGAAGTGCTATTCTGAAAAGACTAGGAAAGGACAAACACACTATAAATAAAATGGCAGCTCCAATTCCTAGGAAAACAAAATACTGAGTTAAGCTTAATGGATTCATGGATCTTAGATTTTCTAAAAATGTTGATGCTAGGCCTGAAATGTCCCAAGTATCTATCTTTCTCTGACTCATAACCGTAATTTCCTCTTGCAATGCCTTGATATCATAGGTTAAATTGGTATCCTCCCATACACCCAAGACATGTGCCTTAGCCTCGTTCCAATTAGAGGAAGAGTTGTATGGAAGAGGTGTAACCCAGATATACTTAAACTATGCATGGCATTTAGTTGCTAACTCTGTTCTAAGATTTTGTATGTCTGGGCCCATTTCTATCATTGCCTTTTCTAAAGCATTTAATCTGGTTTCTAAGTTCAGGTCTATTAACCTCTGTTCTGACAAAATAAAAGAGACATTCCTTTGCATGTCATTCACAAAGGAAGCCGTCTGCATTTCCTTTAGTAATGCTGTTGTTGAAACTGAAAAAGAAGTCAAAATGGCTATCAGTGCTGTCATTCTTACAATTAATGAGGCAACAAATCTTTTTGGCCTAATCAATTCATTAATTTTGCTAAACATGTTTATAGCCAAATTTGCATACCAAGTATCATTACCCAAATCTACTGGCAGCATCAAATAAGCAGGCCTTTTAACAATCAATATAGTTGAAAAGGTTTAACATTACCTTATTATACACAATTAGTTAATATGCAGGATCGACACTCAACAAAAATGAGTCCCCTTCTTTCTTGATAAGCACGAACATATTATGTCCAAACATTAATGCATAGGGGTAAGAGAGACAAGCTATGGACTTGCCAGCCTTTGTTTTTTGTTTTTTGTTTTTTTTTTTTTTGTTTTTTGTTTTTTTCTATAACTTTGGCTGCTGCAACTAACCTGAACAGATCTGTCTGAGGAGTCCCATATGTCCCATCCGGCTTTTGAAAATACCATACAGGTGACACCCACTCTGCTGAATACCATCTCCTTATGAGCTCATTTTTTTTGAGGAGTGTATCCTCCAAATTGAGCAAAATGATCCTTAAGGTAGCCAGAATACCCATGATCAGGTGATGGTACAGATAATTTCTCTTGAAGCCAATGGAGAAAACCTTGTTCCAGTGCGAGGAAATCCACAATGAAGCCAGTTAGGCATCTGATCTTCATTTTCTTCCCATAAACTTTTTTTTGTATTTTACCAAGCAATATGGCAATCTAGAAGGCAGCGGCTGATTTATTATCATAGTGTCATTAAAATTATAGTGCCCCAAAGTAGCAATTTGTAGTTGCCACATAGGCCACTGTTTTGGACTCTTATCTGTAACATGCTCATTTTCAGGAATGTCAGTGAGGAAAGTTCTATAGCTATCATGCAAACAACCATGTGGAGGTATACCACCGAGTGTATGCAGATTGGTAAGGAATCTGATCTACCCTTGTAATTTACATACCCAGATGAATTAATCTCCATATGAAAATCTGGATTCCACATCAGCACATCAGTAACAATAGTCATGGTTTTAATGAGCTCTGTATTTTCACAATGCCATTAGGGCTTCCACCTAAACAACCCTGAGTCACTCACTGTATGTGGGCACACTGGTCTGAGTCTGGCTTCTTCCTGCTGGCAAGGGACAATGTGGAGTGGGGGATTCAGGTTTTAGTGGACTCAGCAAGAGGGGTGGATGGAGAAGTTTCCCTTAGATTCGAGTCTGGAGACCTCCAGCATCTGTTTCTGGAGTAGGTGGAGAAGGAGGGTTAAGTGAAGTTTCAGCCATAGCAGTGAGTTTCAGGTAGCATCATACCATTCCCCAACCTCCGGGTACCGAAAGCAAGCCCTCCACTGAATTCACCTCAGTTCAGACTCGGCCCTTTAAAATCTGCCATTATAGGATCGACATGAGAGTGGGGCAGATACAAAAGCATCCACCTTCTGATCACTTGTTTTTGTGTTTTATTTATTTAACTTATTGTTTTACATGTCGATCCTATTTCCCTCTCCCTCCCTCTCTCTCTCCCTCCATCCCTCTCTCACCTTTACACTCTCTGCCCTCCCACATGCACCATAGCCACCATCCACTCCAATCACCCCACCCCATTTCCCTATATTGGGGAATGCCATCCAGTTGGGGTCATGGAGATCTGAGAGGTCATGTGAAGTTGGGACTAGGGCTTCTCTCCTGTCTCTAGGTTAAGACAGTTATCCCTTCATGGGGGATGTGTTTGAAAGGTCCTTTTGTGCACCAGGGATGCATCATGGCTCCACTGTCTGAGGTCCCTTAGACTACTCAGTCCATCTGGCTGAGACCCATATTCAGGGAACCCTGAGTCAGTTCCATGCTTGATTCCCAGCTGTCAGTCTGGGGCTCCTCCTCTGTTAGCTCCTCCTTTCAGGTAAGCAGTCTTTATTTGTTTCTGCAGCCTGGTCTTTTCCTCTCCATCTGCATCTGGATTCTAGTTCGACTCAGTGATTATGTATGGGTGTTTGCTCCCGTTTCAAACAGGTATTAGATGACGGCTCCATGGATAACTTAGTTATTGATCTCACTATCTGGGAAGAGCATTTATGGTAGCCTTTCCACGGATGCTCAAATTGTTAGTTGGCGATACATTTGTAGATCTGTAGACCTTTCTTTATGTTCAATTTTATCTTCAAACCAATATTGGTTCCTTCTTTTATGTTTTCTCTCTCTCTCTTTCTCTCTCTCATTCTATCTATCTATCTATCTATCTATCTATCTATCTTTCTCTCTCTACTTCCTTTCTTCTATTCCTAACAGGGCTCAATCTTCCTAATCGCAGGTGTTTCCTTTCCTCCCCCTTGCATTCTCCTACTTCTCTCTCCATTCACTGCCACCACTTCCCCTGTGCTCTGGGCGACTTGTCCCTTCCCGTTTCTGTGAGGCACTTTATATGAATCTTTTAGAATACACCCTGTTTCCTAGTTCCTCTGGTGCTGTGAATTACAGTCTGGTGATCCTTTGCTCTAGGTGTAAAATCTACATATGAGTGAGGACATACTATTTTCCTCTTTTTGTGACTGGGTTACCTCATTCAGGGTGGTTTCTTCAAGTGCCATCAACTTGCCTGCGAATTTCAAGATACCATTATTTTTTCTGCAGAATACAGTTACACTGTGTAGATGTGACACACCTTGACTATCCATTCTTAAATGGAGGGGCATCTAGGTTGCTTCCAGGTTCTTGCTATTACAAATAGTGCTTCTATGAACATAGTTGAACAGATGTCTTTGTTGCATGGACAGGGATCATTTTGGGTATATGCCTAAAAGGGGAATTGCTGGGTCCTGTGATAAACTAATTCTCATTTTCCTGAGGAACTGCCATACTGATCTCCAAAATTGCTGTACGAGTTTGCACTCCCACCAGCAGTGGAGGAGTGTTCCCCTTTCTCCACATCCTGTCCAGCATTAGTCATCATTGGTGTTTCTAACTTTAACCATTCTTCCAGGAGTACAATGTTATCTCAAAGTCGTTTTGATTTGCCTTTCACTGATGGCTAAGGATGTTGGGCACTTTCTTAAGTGTCTTTCAGCCTTTTTGATTTCCTCTATTGAGAATTCTTTCTTCAGTTCTGTACCCCATTTTTAATAGGGTTATTTGGTGTTTTGTTGACTAGTTTCTTGAGTTCTTTGTATATTTTGGAAATCAGCCCTTTGTCGGATATAGGATAGGTGAAAATCTTTCCTAGTGTGTGTGCTGCTGTTTGGCCATCTCCACTCTGTGCTTTGCATTACAGAAGCTTCTATGTTTTGAGAGGAACCCTTTATTAATTGATGCTCTCAGTGTCTGTGCCCCTGGAGTTATGTTCAGGAAGCAGTCTCCTATAAATATTTGTTCAAGGGTACCTACTACTATCCCTTCTAAGAGGTTCAAGGTGGCTGGATTGATGTTGAGGCCTTTTATCAATTTCAACTTGAGTTTTATTCATGGCGACACACATGGGTCTATCTGCAGTCTTCTACACACCCTCATCCAATTGTGCCAGCACCATTTGTTGAAGATGCTGGTCTATTGTCTCCGGTGATTTCATTATTTATATACTTATATCAATGGTGATATCATTTTGTTATCCCTCTAGGGGTGAAGTATGAGATATTATCTCATTATTCATTCATTTTTTTTGTTCAAATCTGTGATTAAATACTCAATGAACTCTTAAGTCATGAGCAATCTCATAGGAGTCACGTGTAAAACATCATCCACTTGTTGAATTTTTATTCATATATTTATGAAAATCTGTCAATATTTATTCAGTGATCGCTGGAGTTTTGAGCTTCATTATGGGAGTCAATCATGCCAGACCATCACATCATCTAATACTACACATACTTATTTAACTGTAATACTAGGAAATTAAATAAAAATTCATCATATCATTAACGTATTTAAAATAAAGGTGATGTTATGGACCATGGGTCTCTTTTGGAGTCAGATGTTGGATGTTGATGATGTAACATCATCTCATTACTTAATTATTTCGCTATTGAAAGAAATCATTACATCAGCCAAAGTTTTACAAGTTTGGTGCCAACTTGTCGAGTTAATATTAAGCACCAACTAATTAATTATCAATTTAAATTTTTAAATACATCATTATTCCATGAAGAGAAGGGTTGACTTCTCCATGTCGGATTTAATTATGAAGCACCATATTATTATTCAATTATATTTCATTACATACTATTTATTTAAATCGATGAAGATGTTATTGTTCATGACAGAAGTCTGGTTATTCCTCCCTGGGAATTAATCGTGTGCCATTATGTGTTTGGCCCCTGTGTGACTGACACAGCAGGAGACTGGTACCAGAAGCAGTGCCCAGAGAATGAGGGACACTGGGTTATGCAGTGATTACTGATAATATAATAATAGATTTTTAAAGATCGAATAATTAAACGATTGAAAAATTGTATTATTTCGCATCATCAGTTTCTGAGAGGTTGCGATAGAGCTGACCTATGAAGGACACAGTCAACACCGATTTTAAAAACTGAATAATTCAATAATCTCATGATCAGAGAATCTTATCTAATGAACTCTGTTGGGCTGATAACATGACACACCTCCAACTCCAAATAACTCTAAATAACCATATTAGAAATTGGGTTTCAGGACTCAATAGAAAATTATAATTTGAGGAATCTAAAGTGATTCATAGGACAATAAGACAGTACTCAAAATCCTTAATCATCAGCCAAGTGCAAATAAAACAACTCTGAGAAACAATGATATGAAGCTGCTCTAAAGGTACCAGAATGAAGAGAAATTTAATTTATTTTCAACACTTAGGAAAGGATTATGGTAGAGGCGATTAATGGTATTGTTTGCATTCTGGAAATGAGAAAATTGAAGCATAGAAAATAGGTTGAAATACTCATCATTGTGCTTTAATGGCATAATGATGCTTTCGTTTTCATCCTTATATCATTATAGGGATGTTGTAGCTTGAGAGACTGGTAAATATGTACAACTCAAAAAAAAAAAAAAAAAGATCCCTCTTTTGTTTTTGTGAGAAAATCAGTGAGGCTGTAAGTTTAGTCAATGGGTGGGTATGCTAATTTTAGCATGTGGGAGGTGCACTAGATTGTGACAGAATGTTGGATCCTAAAGGTTGCCTGGCAACCCTGCTTGCATTCTCTATCCTGATATCATGGGCCAAGGACCAGAGAGCAGCTTTGATAAAGTGTTATCACAAGACATCACAATCTCCCAAGATAACTATCTCCTAAAACTTTTTATGGCAGCATTTGATTCCCCTAACCAAGTCATAGCCACATCTCTGGAAGTTGTCCTAGCGCTATTACTGATTACCCAATTCAACATTACCTAATATCAGAGAAAACAGTCTGTGGATGAAAGGTTCAAAGACTTCTGTTTATAAATGATCTCTCTTCTAAGAAGTAAAACTATGGATTAAAAGATAATAAGACTCACAATTACTCATCAAAAGGTGAGTGTTCCTTTGGTAACTTCCATCAGGTTGGTGATAATCCATGTGTTAGGATAGACATAGGGATTATTGGAATGCAGTTCATCTCTTTTGAGGCAGCTGTCAAACATCAAATGTGTGATATGTTCTAAAGAACTGCATACACAATGACATTTCAGCATATACACATTTTACTACTAAATTCTGTGAATAAATAAGCCATGAACTGGGGAGTTTCACACAAACTTGTGGGAGTCAAGTTGGAGAAAACTTGTGTCCAGTATGGCAGACCATGTCATCCTCTGATTATGTTATTATTTAATTATTAAAATAGGGCATTAGATTATCCATGATCAGTGGATTAGTGTTCCACAATGTGGGAGTGAAGTACTTTAGACCATCTAAATATTAATTATGTAATTAAATTATTTAAATTAACAATGACATCATTGTTCACAAGTCTGTTTTGGAGCCACCTTAGGGAAGTGGATGGTGTTTCATCAGCTCATTATTTGATTATTTAGTTATATAAAGCAATGATGATACCATCCGTGACACCTGGAATTTGGTGCCACTTTGTGGGGACAAGTGTGACAGATCATCTAATAACATGATAAAGTGTTTAAATTGACTATTCGTGTTTATACCCAAGATACTGTACATATTTGTATAATCTTATAAATCAGTAATCCTCTATTCCACGAAGCATCCTGTATAGCTCCCTCTTATGGAGTTAATATGCAATATCATCACATTTTATGATTAATTGTTTCAATTGACGATGATGACATCCTTCATGACTGGAGTCTGGCCATTCTCCCCTGCCACTTAACTGCTACATCACCTCTTTATTGTGACAGTTAGCTATTACTGACATATTTAATTATTTAAACGGCAGACATTGACATCATCGATTAGATTACTGTGCAAATATCTGTCCAGGAAAAGGTTAGGAAAGTCGTAGACATGGACAGAGCAGATTCTTTTTTTTTTAAGGTCCCTCTCTGATGCTTCTAGCTCATGTCAAGTTGATATAAAACTAGCCAGCCAGGAGAGCTGCTTCTTTTTTTTTTTTTTTTTTTTTTTTCTTTTTTTTTAATTTAATTTTATATAACAAAGTCCAATTAAATGAAAACAAACATTTATACACAATATTTGGGAATTTGGGCGTCGTTCTTTCCAAACTACTTCCTGCTGGTAAGGGGCACTGTCTTGGGGGATTCGAAGAAGATTCAGATATCCTAGCTGTAGTCTGTAGGGCTGTTTTTTCCAGCTGTTTAGAATGTAGGATCAGCTTGTACTCTGTTTCAGGCAGTCTGGTGTGACCAAACCACATTATTCTGTAAGGAATCCACATCTTTTCATTTTCTGTGGAAACAAAAATAGAAACACTTTTCCCCAGTAACTTGTTCTTCAACTTAAATTTTGGAGTCAAAGCGTTTTTTTTTTTAATTTATTATTTTACATGTGGATCCCAGTTCCCTCTCCCTCCCTGCCTCCCTCCTCTCCAGCCCTCCCTCCCTCCTTCCCTCACTTTTGCCCTCTCTGCCCTCTCCCATGCACTCTAAACACCCTCCCTTCCCAACCCCCCACCACAATACCATATGTAGGGGAATGCCATCCAGTTGGGGTCATGTAGATCTGACAGGTCATGTGAAGTAGGGACTAGGGATTCTCTCCTGTCTCTAGATTAAGGCAGTTATCACTCCATGGGGGATATGTTTGCAAAGTCCTTTTGTGCACCAGGGATACATCCTGGCTCCACTGTCTGAGGTCTCTTAGACTGCTCAGACCTTCTGGCTGAGACCCATATTCAGGGGGGTCCGAGTCAGTTCCCTGTTGGCTTCCCAGCTATCAGTCTAGTGGCCCTTAGCTCCTCCTTGTTCAGGTAAGCTGTCTCTATGTACTTCTACCGCATGGTCTTGTCCTCTCCATCTGCTTCTGGGTTCTAGTTCGGCTCAGTGTTTATGTATGGGTGTTTGCTCCTGTTTTCAACAGGCATTAGTTGAGGACTCCATGGAGATGTTAGTTGTTGATCTCACTCTCCGGGAAGGGCATTTATGATAGCCTTTCCACGGAAGCTGAGATTGTTAGTTGGGAGCAGTCTTGTAGTTCCCTCGACCTTTCTTTGTGTTCAACTTTATCTTCAAACCAATATTGGCTCCCTCATTTATGTTCTCTCTCTCTCTGTCTGTCTCTCTCTCTCTCTCTCTTTCCTATTTTCCATTCCTAACCAGGCTCAATCCTCCTGGTCGCACATGCCTTCCTCTCCTCCCTCTCATTTTCTCCTACTTCTCTCTCCATTAGCTGTCTTCCCCCACTTTACCTGAGGTCTGGAGGACTTGTCCCTTCCCAGTTCTGTGCGGGACTTTATATGAATCTCTTAGAAGACAACTTGTATCCTAGTTCCTCTGGTGATGTGAATTATAGGCTGATGATCATTTGATCTAGTTCTAAAATCCATATATGAGTGAGTACATACTGTGTTTCTCTTTTTGTGACTGGGTTACCTCATTCAGGATGGTTTCTTCAAGTGCCATCCAATTGCCTGCGAATTTCAAGATACCATTATTTTTTTCTGCAGAGTAGTATTACATTGTGTAGATGTGCCACATCTTCATTAACCATTCTTCAATTGAAGGGCATCTAGGTTGCTTCCAGGTTCTTGCTATTACAAATAGTGCTGCTATGAACATAGTTGAACAGATGTCTTTCTTGCATTGATGGGAATCCTTTGGGTATATGCCTAAGAGGGGGATTGCCGGGTCCTGTGGTAAACTAATCCCCATTTTCCTGAGGAACTGCCATACTGATCTCCAAAATGGCTGTATGATTTTGCCCTCCCACCAGCAGTGGAGGAGTGTTCCCCTTTCTCCACATCCTCTCCAACATAAGTCATCACTGGTGTTTCTAATTTTAGCCATTCTGGCAGGGGTAAGATGGTATCTCAAAGTTGTTTTGATTTGCATTTCCCTGATAGCTAAGGATGTGGAGCATTTTCTTAAGTGTCTTTCAGCCTTTTTGATTTCCTCCATTGAGAATTCTTTCTTCAGTTCTGTACCCCCTTTTTTAATAGGGTTATTTGGTGTTTTGTTGACTAGTTTCTTGAGTTCTTTGTATATTTTGGAGATCTGCACATTGTCGGATATAGGATTAGTGAAAATCTTTTCACAGTCAGTGGGCTGCCGTTTGGTCTTGTCAACTGTGTCCTTTGCCTTACAGAAGCTTATAAGTTTGACGAGGTCCCAGTTATTAATTGTTTCTTTCAGTGTCTGTGCCCCTGGAGTTATGTTCAAGAAGCGGTCTCCTATACCAATTTGTTCAAGGGTACCTCCTACTTTCTCTTCTAAGAGGTTCAATGTGGCTGGATTGATGTTGAGGTCTTTGATCCATTTGGACTTGAGTTTTGTGCATGGCGACAGACATGGGTCTATCTGCCGTCTTCTACACACCCTCATCCAATTGTGCCAGCACCATTTATTGAAGATGCTGTCTTTGCCCCATTGTATAATTTTAGCTGTTTTGTCGAAAATCAGGTGTTCATAGGTGCGTGGATTAATATCAGGATTTTCAATTCGATTCCATTGGTCTACCTGTCTATTTTTATGCCAATACCAGGCTGTTTTCAGAACTATAGCTCTGTAGTAGAGCTTGAAGTCAGGAATGGTGATGCCTCCTGAAGTTCTTTTATTGTATAGGGTTGTTTTGGCTATCCTGGGTCTTTTGTTTTTCCATATAAAGTTGATTATTATCCTTTCAAGGTCGGTGAAGAATTGTGGTGGGATTTTAATGGGGATTGCATTGAATCTGTAGATTTCTTTTGGTAAGATTGCCATTTTTACTATGTTTATCCTACCTAACCAAGAGCATGGGAGGTTTTTCCATTTTCTGGTATCTTCTTTAATTTCTTTCTTTAGAGTCACAAAGTTTTTATTATATAGATCTTTTACTTGTTTGGTAAGCGTTACACCAATATACTTTATGTTGCTTGTGGCTATTGTAAAGGGTGATGTTTCTCTGATTTCTTTCTCTGCCTCTTTGTCGTCTGGAAAAAATAGGGCTACTGATTTTTTTGAGTTTATATTGTATCCTGCTAGTTTGCTGAAGGTGTTTATCAGCTGTAGGAGTTCCCTGGTAGGGTTTATTGGGTCGCTTATGTAAACTATCATATCATTTGCAAATAGAGACAGTTTGACTTCTTCCTTTCCAATTTGGATGCCCTTGATCTCCTTTTGTTGTCTTATAGCATTAGCTAGAACTTATAGTACGATATTGAAGAGTTATATAGAGAGAGGACAGCCTTGTCTTGTTCCTGATTTTAGAGGAATTGGCTTAAGTTTCTCTCCATTCAGTTTGATGTTGGCAGTTGGTTTGCTGTATATTCAGAGCAGATTCTTGGTGATCTATGCATCACCTAGAGTACTAGGGATACTGGATGATTGAGTCCAGAAGATCCCATGGTGCCCTCCGAGAAGTACAAAGACTTCACCAAGGCAGGCACGGTGGTCTGGGTGTTTGACTCCCTGCTCCTCCTCCACATATTCCCATCAGTTGTGATCTAAGATGAGAAGAAGTAGTGGCACCGGGAGTTCAGCACCATCACTGAGAACTCACAAATGGAAGACGACCCAGAACAGGGAAGAACTGCTCTCTCCCAGCTCTGCTGGTGATGCCCCTGCTTGTGGCCATCTTTTCAGCTGATATCAACATGTTAGCTACTGCTGCTACACCAGGTATGGGCCCATCATCTCAGGACCTGCTGCACCACAACAGAGATTCATGCCTTGGTGATTATGTCAGCCAAAACAGTTCATCAGGCAAGACAGTATTGTTATCGGATTATTAACTTAATGGAATTTTAAAAATACGTGAAGACAGCATATTTTATCATGTCTGGCATTTCTGCCTAGGAATTGATGACACAAAAAAGGTCAATGACTTACATATTTAAAGTTGTAATTGTTACATTGTTTCATTATATAATCTGTGAACCCTGAATTTTGGTGCTACCTGTGAGATTCAAGTGTGACAGACGATATAACTATCGGATTATTTCATTATTCAAATCTGTCTTTTTCTACACAAGGAAGAGTGGAGTCTGGGTCCACCTTGTTGTTGTTAATTGTCTCTTGTGATTTCGTTATTTATTTATTTAAATCAATGTTGATATCGTTTTGTTATCTCTCCAGGGTTGCATTAGGAGAAATTCTCTCAGCATTCATTGTTTTGTTCAAATATATGATTAAAATCTCAATGATCTCTTCAGTTTTGAACAATATTTTAGGAGTCACCTATAGAACACCATCAATCTACTTGTGTAATTATATTCATTTAATTATGAAAAATCTGTCATTATGAATTCAGTGATCACTGTAGTTTTGAGCCTCCTTATGGGAGTCAGTCATGCCAGACCATCACATCATCTGATATACACTTACTTATCTAACTGTAAAATTAGGAAATTAAATAATAATTCATCATTTAATTAGCGTATTTAAAATAAAGATTATGTTATGGTCCCTAAGTCCCTTTTGGAGTCAGATTTTGGGAGTTCACGATGTAACCTCATCTCATTACTTGATTATTTTGCTATTTAAATAGATCATTACATCAGCCATAGTTTTACGACTTTGGTGTCATCTTTTCAGAATTAATATAAAATGCCATCTAATTAATTATCAATTTAATTTTTAAAATAAATCATTATTCGAGATAGGGATCAGTCTGACTTCTTCATGTGGGACTGAAGTATGCACCACAATGTCATTATAAAATCATTTTTCATTATATATTTATTATTTAAATCGATGAATATGTGGTCCTTCATGACTGGAGTCTGGCCATTCCTCCCAGGTAGGCATTATTTATGTATCTAAGTATTAGTTCCTTGACAATCACTGGAGTTTGGTTCCATCTCATGAAAGTTAAGTATGCAGGACTTTCCAATTATCATCCCTGGCATTTCTGCCTAGGAATTGATGATACAAAAAAATTCAAAGACATTTATATTTTAAGATGTAATTATTAAAATGTTTCATTATATAAACAGTGATCCCTGAAATTTGATGCCACCTTGTGGATTAAAAGATAATAAGACTCACACTTACTCATCATAAGATGAGTTTTCCATTGCTAACTTCATTCAGGATTATAATAATCCATGTGTTATAGTACACTTAGGGATTATTGGATTGCAGTCCATCTCTTTTGAGGAAGCTGTCCAAAATTAAATATGTGATACCATCTAAAACCCTGCTTGCGCAATGACATTTCAGTATTTACACATTTTACTACTAAACTCTAAGGTTAAATGTGGGATAAACCGGGGAGTTTCACACAATCTTGTGGGAGTCAATGGAGAGACAATTGTGTCGAGTATGGCAAACCATTACATCAACTGATGATGTTATTATTTAATTATAAAAATAGGACATTTGACTATCAATGCTCAGGGAATTATGGTACCACGATGTGGGAGTCAAGTATTTTAGACCATCTAAATATTAATTAAGTAATTAAAATATTTGAATTAATCATGACAAAAATATTCATGAGTCTGGAATGGAGCCACCTTAGGGAAGTGGATGATGTGAAATGAACACATTATTTGATTATTTAGTTATATAAAACAATGATTATATCATCCATGACACCTGGAATTGGTGCCAAAGATCCTCTAATTACATAATTAAATTATATAAATTGACAGTTCATGTTAAGACCCAATACAATATAAATATTTGTATACATATGTAAGCCAATTATCCTCTATTCCAAGAAGAGACCTGTAAAGCTCCCTCTTGGGATGTCAAAATGCAATATCATCACATTTTATGATTAATTGTTTCAATAGATGATGATGACATCCTTCCTGACTGGAGTCTGGACATTTATCCCTGCCAGTTAAATGCTATATCACCTCTTCATTGTGACAGTTAGCTATTACTGACTTATCTAATTATTTAAATTATTTAAACATCAGACAATGACATCATCAATTATGATTAGGGTGCGAATATCTGTCAGGGACAAGGTTAGGAGCATTGTAGACATGGACACTGCAGTTCCTGAATGTTCTATGCATACCCCAGAGTAGTAGGGATGGTGGATGATTGAGTCATGAAGATTCCATGGTGCCCTCCGAGAAGTACAAATACTACACCAAGGCAGGCCTGGAGGTCTGGGTGTTTGGCTCTCTGTTCTTCCTCCACATCTGAAGATTGGGTGTGATCTACGATTAGACGAAATAGTGGCACAAGGAAGTTGGGTCCATCATCAAGACCTCGCAAAAGGATGACGGCCCAGAACATGGAAGAACTGCTCTTTCTCAGCTCTGCTGGTCATGTTCCTGCTGCATCCATCTTTTCAGCTGATATCAACATTTTAGCTACTACTGCTACGCCAGGTATAAGCACATCATCTCAGGTCTGATGTACCACAACCGAGATTCAGACCCTCGTGATGATGTGAGGCCAGCATATTTCATCTGGCAAGACAGTATGATTATCTGATTATTGACTTATGGAATTTTAAAAATCTGTGATGAAAACTTACTTTATCATGTCTGATTGTTAACGTATGGAATTTTAAAAATCTGTGATGACAGCTTACTTTATCATGTCTGGTATGTCTGCCCAAGAATTGGTGATACAAAAAATTTCAACAACTTACATATGTAAAGGTGTAATTATTATATTCTTTCATTTTATACACTGTGAACCCTGAAGTTTGCTGCCATCTTGTATCATTCAAGTGTCACAGACGATCTATCTATCTGATTATTTCATTACTCAAATCTGTCCTTTTCTACTCCAGGAAGAGTAGAGTCAGGATCCATTTTGTAGTTGTTCATTGTCTCCTGTGATTTCATTATTTATTTATTTAAACTTATGGTGATATCATTTTGTTATCCCTCTAGGGGTGAAGTATGAAAATTTGTCTCATTATTCATTCATTTTTTTTGTTAAAATCTATGATTAAAAACTCAATGATGTCTTCAGTTTTGAGCAATCTCATAGGGGTCAAGAATAAAACACCATCCACTTGTTTAATTTTTATTCATTTTATTATGAAAATCTGTCATTATATATTCAGAGATCACTGGAGTTTTGAGCATCCTTATGGGAGTCAATCATGCCAGACCATCACATCATCTAATACTACACTGACTTATTTAACTATAAAATTAGGAAGTAAAATTATAATCCATCATTTAATTAACATATTTAATATAAATGTGATGTTATGGACCATAAGAGCCTTTTGGAGTCCGGTTTTAGCAGTTGATGATGTAACATCATCTCATTACTTGATTATTTGGCTATTGAAATAGATAATTACATCAGCCATAGGTTCAAGAGTTTGGTGCCATCTTGTCAGAGTTAACATAAAAGGCCAATTAATTGATTGCCAATTTAAGTTTTTAAATAAATCATTATTCCACAAACAGAAGAGTCTGACTTCTCCATGTGGGATTTAAGTATGCACCACCATGTCATTGTTCAATTATTTATCCTTATATATTAATCATTTAAATCGATAAAGATGTTGTACCTCATGACTGGAGTCTGGCCATCCTCCCTGGGAGTTAATCGTGTGGCAATATTTAATTATTTTAGTAATACTTCCTTGACCAATGCTGGAGTTTGGCTCCATCGTATGAAATTTAAGTATGCAGGACTATGGAATTATTTACTTATTTCGTTATGTAAATAATGATGGTGTCATCCATTGTGGGTTTGGCTGGTGTATGATTGACACATACAGGAGATTGGTACCAGAAGCAGTGCCCAGAGAATGAGGGACACTGGGTTATCTAGTGATTACTGATTATGTAATAATATTATTTTTAATGATCGAATGATTAAACGATTTTAAAAAACTGTAATATTTCGCATCCTAACTTTCTGAGAGGTTGCAACAGAAGTGACCCATGAAGGACACTGTCAATACCGATTTTAAAAACTTAATCATTTGATAATCTCATGATCAGAGAATCTTATCTAATCAACTAGGTCGTGCTGATAACATGGCACACCACCAACAATAAATAACTCAAAATAACCATATTAGAAAGCGGGTACAGGACTAAATAGAGAACTATCAATTGAGGAATCCAAAATGACTGAAAGAATAATAAAACAGTGCTCACAATCCTTAGTCATCAGCCAAATAAAAATCTAAACAACTTTGAGAAACCATGGGATCAAACTCCTCTAAAGGTCAGAGAATGAAGAGGAGTTTATTTTATTTTCAATAAAGAGAAGAAGATTATGGTAGAGGCAATCCATTGTTTTGTTTCCATTCTGGAAATGAGAAAATTGAAACACAAAAATTGATGGAAATACTTATCAATTTACTTGAATGGCATAATGATGCTTTCGTTTTCATGCTTATATTACTATAGGCAGGTTTTAGCTTGAGAGACTCGTAAATATGTGTAAATCAAAAAAAAAAAAAAAAAAAAAAAAAAGATCCAACTTTGTTTTTGTGAGAAAATCAGTGAGTGACGTTAACTTTAGTCTATGGGTGGGTATGCTAATTTTAGCATGTAGAAAGTGCTCTAGAATGTGAAAGAATGTTTGATCATAAATATTGTCTGGAAACCCTGCTTGCATTCTATATCCTGGTATCATGGGCCATGGACCAGAGAGCAGCTTAGATAAAGTGTTATCATGGCACACTACAATCTCCCAACAACACTATCCCCTAAATTTTTTAATGATGGCATGTGATTTGCCTCAGTAAGTCATAGCCATATCACTGAAAGTTGGCCAACAACTTTTACTGGTTACCCATTTCAAGATTACCTAATATAAGAGAACATAGTCCGTGGAGAAACAGTTCAAAGACTTCTGTTTATGAATGGTCTCTCTCTCCTTAGAAGTAATATAATGGTTTAAATGATAATGAGACTCACAATTATTCATCAAAAGGTGAGTTTTCCATTGTCAACTTCCTTTAGGAAGGTGATAATACATTTGTTAGAGTAGACTTAGGGATGATTGGATTGCAGTCCATCTTTTTTGAGGCAGCGTTGTTCCCGAGTCTGGTTTGGAGCCACCTTAGGGACGTTAATGATGTTACATCAACTCATTGTTTGATGGTTTAGTTATATAAAACAATGATTATATCATCCATGACACCTGGAGATTGTTGCCACCTAGTGGGGTCAAGTGTGGCAGATCATCTAATTACATAATTAATGTATTTAAATTGACAAATCCTGTTAATACCCAAGATAATGTAAAGATTTGTATATTTATGTAAACCAATAATCCTCTATTCCATGAAGAGTCCTGTAAAGCTCCCTCTTCAGGAGTTATAATGAAATATCATCATATTTTATGACTGATTGTTTGAATTGATGAAGATGACATCTTTCATGACTGGAGTCTGGCCAGTCTTCCCTTCCAATTAAAGGCTACGTCACCTCTTTATGGTGATAGTTATCTTTTACTGACTTATTTAATTATTTAAATCATTTAATCGATGGACAATGACATCATTGATTCTGTTTAGGGTGCAAATTTCTATCAGAGACAAGGATAGGAAGGTTGTAGACATGGACACAGCAGTTTCTGGATGACCTATGCATGACCCAGAGTACTAGGGATGCTGCTGTGCCGGGTGTGGGCCCATCATCTCAGGTCCTGCCACAGCACAACAGAGATTCAGGAGCTGGTGATGATGTCAGGCCAACAGAATTCATTAGGCAAGACAGTACAATTATCTCTTTATTAACTTATGGAATTTTAAAAATCAATGAAGACAGCATACTTTATCATGTCCAGCATGCCTGCCAGGAATTCATGAGACAAAAAAGTTCAACGACTTACATCTTTAAATAAGTAATTATTAAATCATTTCCACATATACTCTGTGAACCCTTGTTTGTTGCCACCGTGTATGACTCAGGTGTGACAGACGATCTAACTATCTGATTATTTCATTATTCAAATCTGACTTTTTCTAATCCAGGATGAGTGGAGACTGGATCCACCTTTTTGGTGGTAATTGCCCCTTGTGGTGATTTCATTATTTAGTTATGTATTTATTTTAGTGAATGGTGATAGCATTTTGTTAGCTCTCTAGGAGTGTGTTGTCTCGAGGTTTATTATCAAAATGGGAAGAGTACCAACAACAGCCATGATGCAATGCATTCCCTCCAACAGCTTCAGGTTTGCTCAAGTTTCTTTGGGTCTTACAGTTTTCCCTTTCTTTTAATATAAACTAATACCTAAACTAATAAACTGGGTAGTGGAGTACCGCTAATCATGATCCAGCAATCCCAGCTACAACAGGGAATGAGACAGTTAAGTTGGCTACTATATGCCCAGGAGTTCCAGACCAGCCATGGCATCAACACAAGTAGTAAAAGAAAATTTAAAATTCAGGCAAAGAGTTGAATCCCCACATCCTCCCTCTACTAACAATTGACTTTTAAAATAGACAGATATAATGGAGAAATATGTTGCCCCACATTATAGCTGAACCACCACTATGTAAATTCAGTGATGTCTACTCAGTTATCTTTGGGTACCAATAGGGTGAATATCTCATGACAATGACCTCTTGCTTCAATATTAAGATAAACTTAATGGTGGTCCTGCATGGAGGACCACTGCAGATTCCATGGAAGGAGAGGGTAACTAAGGTGGGGTACAAACATGCCAGGCAGCCAGAACTTGAGTGAGAAGTTTTATTAGTAAGGGGAAAAAATGGAATCAAACGAAAAAAGAGATAAAGAGAAACAGACACATAGACAGGTGACAGGAGAGAATGGGAGACAGGAGCACAAAGAGGTGAGAGGGGAGAGAGCAGAAATAGCAGCAAGAGAACAAAGAGCCTGAAAGAGAGAAGAGGGAGGGAGTGTAAGTGGGCAAAATCTGTCTTTATAGGGATCTTAGGTCCTGTGGGCACACTAGTATTCATGGAACTCTGGGCTGAGCAGAGAAAATTCTTCAGTGCACTCTCCCATGTAACAGAGTCAGGTTACCATAATGCCTGAGTCTTACAGGTTGATTAGAGGCTAACAAGATTTTGCATCTAGTAAACAATCCTAGCCATTGATTTTTCCAATAAGTAATGACACCAAGTCAAACACCAGAGTGGCTGCAAAGTAGGAATGAACTTAATTCCTAAACTGCCAGCAGCAACTGCTGTGTCATGAGCTCATTCCATCTTCTGGGTCTCCTTGTGCTAAATGTGAGAGAGATGTAAGCTGAAACCAATCATCTGACTCAGCAGCTCATTCCTACACTATGGAGGACAGAGACAAAGAGCTTCAGAGAAGTATCTGGGAGTATATTCCAGAGAGTAGTGGTGGAAAGGAATTGGAGGCAGGTAGGCACCTCCAAAGGTGTAAGCTTTTTACAGCATGAGAGATTGAGTGACTAATAGAAAGAAGTGAGAAAATCAATTGGAAAGTACAAAACAATGGATACACTCTCTCATATCTGGAGGGCTGGACTATTTGATTGTGGTGAAATGTGAGATCAAAGATTCCAGGGAGGAACAAGAATACTGTATTAGTTCTGCTGTGTGGGCAGGAGCACAAGAGCAAAGCCTCCCTGTGCACTTTAAAGTCCTGGTGAGTGGAAAGGAAAACTGTAACCAAGAGTTTCTGATTCAATGTTTTAATAATACTGAAACAATGAATCCATACATAATCAGAGCTTAACTGTCCTGGGTTGCCCTGGAGAAAAGAAAACAAGGAATCAGGTGGTGGATCTAAAAGTGGATGTCTTTGCATCTGCTCCACATCTCGGTCGAGACTCTAATGGCAGCTTTTTCAGGGAAGACTGAACTTAGGTGAATTCAGATGAGGGTTTGCATTAGGTACATTGAGGTTGGGGAACGGAATGGTGCTACCTGCAACACAATGTTATGGCTGAAGCGACACTCAACCCTCCTTATCCACCTACTCAAGGAACAGATGCCTAAAGTCTCCAACCTGTCAGCTAAGAGAAAACTTCTCTATGTACACCTCCTCCTGAGTCCACCAACACATTTAAATTCCACCGCACATTGTCCATTGCTAGCAAAAAGAAGCCAGACTCAGACCAATGCCCCCACACTCAGGGTCTCAGGGTAATTTAGGTGAAAGCCCTGTGGGCTTCTATGTGTATACAAATGGTGGGATTATTTGGTTACCATTTTACAAATCCCACTCTCAAGCAGCTGTGTATCTTCTGCTTGCCTGGTTTTGTCACTTAGGCTATAGGAACCACTAAGAACCTCTAGTGGACCCACAATTTAGAGTGGGGTGTTCTTGTAAATCCAGGTATTCTGCTCAGATCATCTCATGAATTTATTTCTTATGTAGTGCCTTTGGTTCTGTGTATATGAACAGAAGGTTGAGAACCTTGGGGTAAACCTCTCTCGTTCGCAACCTGTCTGTAACTCTCTTACTCCCCCACCATCTATTTCTCACCCCCTTTCCACATTTCTGTCTCTCACTTCTCTCTACTATGTTCCAGATCAAATCAGAAAGGCAGGGACTGCATCCTTCTAAGATGGAACATCTCCGAAGTTCTTTATTATCATCCGTGTAAGTTGTTCCCCAATACTACCTAATACATCATTTGTACTCTATCTAGTGAACTTACTAACAGATAATCTCCACATGAATCAATTTTATTATTAAGACTAAAGTCAATTGCTCTTATTATGTTTCGGTATGTTCCTGTTATCTCTGATCTCTCCATGACCTTTATCATGAAAGGATGTTGAAATTTTTCGAAGGATTTTCAGCATCTAGGGAGGTAATCATATGGTTTTTCTTTTTCTGTTTGTTTATATGGGGGATCACATTGATAGATTTTCATATGTTAAACCATCCCTGCATTCCAGGGATGAAGCCTACTTGGTCATGTTGGATGATTTCTCTAATGCATTCTTGAATTCGGTTTGCCAGTAATTTATTGAGTATTTTTGCATCAATGTTCATCAGGGATATTGGTCTGTAATTTTCTTTCTTAGTTGTGTCTTTGTGAGGCTCGGGTACCAAGGTTATTGTGGCCTCATATAAAGAGTTTGGCAATGAACTGTCTGTTTATATCTTGCGAAACAATTTGAGGAGTAGCTGTATTATTTCTTCCTTGACTGTCTGGTAGAATTCTGCATTGAATCAAGCTGGCCCTGGACATTTTTTGGTAAAGGTCTTGGAGAGGTCAGGAATAACAGAAACATACCTAAACATAATAAGAGCAATATACAGCAAACCAACTGCGAACATCAAACTGAATGGAGAGAAACTTAAGTCAGTTCCTCTAAAATCAGGAACAAGACAAGGCTGCCCTCTCTCTCTCCATATCTCTTCAATATCGTACTAGAATTTCTAGCTAATGCTATAAGACAACAAAGGGAGATCAAGGGGATCCAAATTGGAAAGGAAGAAGAAAAACTGTCTCTATATGCAGATGATATGATAGTTTACATAAGCGACCCAATAACCTCTACCAGAGAGCACCTACAGCTGATAAACACCTTCAGCAAACTAGCAGGATACAAGATAAACTCAAGCCCTACAGAGAAAGAAATCAGAAAAACATCACTCTTTACCATAGCCAGAAGCCACAAACAACATAAAGTGTCTTGGTGTAACACTTACCAAACAGGTAAAAGACCTAATAATAATAACTTTGTGGCTCTAAAGAAAGAAATTAAAGAAGATACCAGAAAATGGAACGATATCCAATGCTCTTGTATAGGTAGGATAAACATAGCAAAAATGGCAATCTTGCCAAAAACAATCTACAGATTCAATGCAATCCCCATTAAAATCCCACCACAATTTTTAACCGACCTTGAAATGATAATAATCAACTTTTTATGGAAAAACAAAAGAGCCAGGATAGCCAAAACACCCCATATAATAAAAGAACTTAGGAGACATCACCATTAATGACTTTAAGCTCTACTACAGAGCTATAGTTCTGAAAACAGCCTGGTATTGGCATAAAAATACACAAGTAGACCAAAGGGATCAAATTGAAAATCCTGATATCAACCCACACATGAATGAACGTCTGATTTTCGACAAAACAGCTAAAATTATACAATGGGGCAAAGACAGCATCTTCAACAAATGGTTATGGCACAATTGGATGAGGGTGTGTAGAAGCCTGCAAATAGACCCATGTCTGTCGCCATGCACAAAACTCAAGTCCAAATGGATCAAAGACCTCAACATCAATCCAGCCACATTGATCTTCTTAGAAGAGAAAGTAGGAGGTACCCTTGAACAAATTGGTATAGGACATTGCTTCCTGAACATAACTCCAGGGGCACAGACACTGAGAGAAACAATTAATAAATAGGACCTCTTCAAACTTAGAAGCTTCTGTAAGGCAAAGGACACAGTAGACAAGACCAAACGGCAACCCACTGACTGGGAAAAGATTTTCACTAATCCTATATCCGACAAAGGGCTGATCTCCAAAATATACAAAGAACTCACGAAACTAGTCAACAAAACACCAAATTACCCTATTAAAAAATGAGGTACAGAACTGAAGAAAGAATTCTCAATAGAGGAAATCAAAAAGGCTGAAAGACACTTAAGAAAATGCTCCACATCCCTAGCTTTCAGGGAAATGTAAATCAAAACAACTTTGAGATACCATCTTACTCCTGCCAGAATGGCTGAAATTAGAAACAACAATGATGACTCATGTTGGAGGGGATGAGGGGAAAGGGGAACACTCCTCCACTGCTGTTAGGAGTGCAAACTCATACAGCCATTTTGGAGATCAGTACGGTGTTTCCTCATGAAAATGGGAATTAGTTTACCACAGGACCCAGCAATCCCACTCTTAGACATTTACCCAAAGGATTCACATCCATGAAACAAAGACATCTGTTCAACTATGTTCAAAGCAGCACTCTTTGTAATAGCAAGAACCTGGAAGCAACCTAGATGACCCTCAATTGAAGAATGGTTAATGAAGATGTGGCACATCTACACAATGGTATACTACTCTGCAGAGAAAAATAATGGTATCTTGAAATTTGCAGGCAAGTCGATGGCACATGAAGAAACCATCCTGAATGAAGTAACCCAGTCACAAAAAGAGGAACACAGTATGTACTCACTCATATATGGATTTTACACCTAGATCAATTGACCACCAGCCTATAATTCACACCACCAGAGGAACTAGGATATAAGGTTTATTCTAAGAGATTCATGTAAAGTCCCTCACAGAACTGAAAATGGACAAATCCCCCAGAGCTCAGGGGAAGTGGGGGGGGGGGGCAGCGAATGGAGAGAGAAGTAGGAGAAAACGACGGGGAGGAAAGGAAAATATGTGCCACCAGGAAGATTGAGCCTGGTTAGGAATAGAAGACAGGAAAGAGAGAGAGAGAGAGAGAAAGAGAGAGAGAGAGAGACAGAGACAGAGACAGAGACAGAGAGAGAACATAAAAGAGGGAGTCAATATTGGTTTTAAGATAAAATTGAACACAAAGCAAGGTCTGTAGAACTACAAGACTGCTGCTAACTAACCATTTGAGCTTCTATCAAAAGGCTATCCTAAATGCCCTTCCCGGAGAGTGAGATCAACAACTAACTTCTCCAAGGAGCCCTCAAATAATGCCTGATGGAAACAGAAGCAAACACCCACACATAAACAGTGAGCCGAATTAGAACTCAGATACAGAGGGAGAGGACAAGACCAGGCGGCAGAAACACATAGAGACAGCTTACCTGAAGAAGGAGGAGCTAATGGGCCACCAGAGTGATAGCTGGGAAGGCAGCATGGGACTGCCTCAGGCCCCCCTGAATATGGGTCTCAGCCAGAAGGATTGAGCAGTCTAAGCACCCTCAGACAGTGCAGCCAGGATGTATTCCTGGACCACAAAAGGACTTTGAAAACACATCCCCCATGGAGGATTAACTGCCTTAATCTAGAGACAGGAGAGAAGCCCTAGTCCCTACTTCACATGACCTGTCAGACCTACATGACCCCTACTGCATGACATTGCCCTACATATGGAACTGGGATGAGGGGATGGAAGGGGAGGGTCATTAGAGTGCTTGTGAGAGGGCAGAGAGGGTAAAACGGAGGGATGGCGTGAAGGTGGTTGGGAGGGATGGAGGGGGAACTGGGATCAACATGTAAAATAATAAATTAAATTAAAAAAATGCTTTGACACCAAAATATAAGTTCAAGTACAAGTTATTGGGGAAAAGGATTTCTATTTTTGTTTCCACAGAAAATGAAAAGATGTGAATTCCTTCCAGACTAATGTGGTTTGATCAAGCCAGACCACCTGAAACAGAATACCAGGTGATCCTACATTCAAAACAGCTGGACAAAGCAGCCTGACAGACTACAGCCAAGATTTCTGACTCGTCTTCGAATTTCCCATGACAGCGCCCCTTACCAGCAGGAAGTAGTTTGGAAAGAACAACGCCCAAATATTGTCTATAAATGTTTGTTTTCATTTAAATGGACTTAGTTATATAAAATTAAAAAAAAATATGAAAGAAACAAACCAACCTAAGAATGGGCATTCATAACTCAGAAAAAAAACACAAAAACAATAAAGACTAAAGACAAGTATGATATCTAATATGTTCACAAAATTATTTACATGATGTAGGTTTCCTCATCCATGATTTCTTCCCTATTACCTGATATCAAGATGATAAATTAGGATCTAAAATACGTACAGGTTTAGAAATGTGGATGAACAAAATTATGGCAAGTACTATGCCATGACCTATGTCAGTTTTCTGAGAACTTACTGTAGTTCCTACTACAGGAATACTCAAGAAAGGGTGTAACCTTGTGAGAAACCATGAAAAATCACATACTCACACACTGACATCACATAATTAAAATTAAATCAAATCTCTAAACAGATTTCCATATTTGAATATTTTTCTCCAATGAGTACTCAATACTGTAACCATTGTGTTCAGGGTCTTAAAGTATTCAAAGTTTTCCTGCAACATTAATTATTTCATGTAAAAGAAACTAAGCATGAAGGATTGGGCTTAGAGATAGCAATCCATGTGAATGAGGTTTTTATGTAAATCAAGTCAAGTGTTACCATGAAACATGCTTCCCTTACAAATGAAGTTCCAGGACTTTTTTCCACATGAGTTTGCAAGTGAGAACAAAACAGAGGCATTGTAGTGCTTGAACTGATTGTTCACACGTGTCAGATATTTTTCTCTCCAGAAAACTATGAAAGTCAATGTGTGTTGAATGAAGATCATACCACATCCTTTCTAGGTAGATTCCTTCCCATAAGGGTTTGCTTAGGCTCACAAAGATCATTGGGATAAGCAAAGTGCACAGCATTACAACAATGGATACATGTATAGTGTTTTTATGCACTATGATTTATTTCTTTGATTATAAAGACTAATGATACATAGAGAGGCTTTACCACATGGGATAAATTCATTATATTACAAGTATACATTCTTTTATGACGTAAGATAGTGCTGGGATATGCAAAGGCTTTATCACATTCATGGCATCCATAAGGTTTCTCTACAGTATGTGTTCTTATATGACTTTTAGGCACATCATATATTGTGAAGGCTTTACTACATTGACTACATTCTTAGGGTATCTCTCCAGTATGTGTACCTTTATGACATACCAGATTGGGTGTTGTGAAAAAGCCTTACCACATTGATTACATCCATAAGGTTTCTCTCCATATGTGTTCTGTGATGAGACTCGAGATTACTGGCATATGAAAACGCTCTACCACATTGATTACATATATAGGGTTTCTCTCCAGTATGTGTTCTTATATGTCTTTTACGATGACCATTACTTGCAAATGCCCTACCACATTGATTACATACATAGGGTTTCTCTCCAGTATGTGTTCTATGATGAGATTTGAGAGTACTGTCATGTGAACATGCCCTAACACATTGATTACATACATAGGGTTTCTCTCTAGTATGTGTTCTATGATGAGACTGGAGATTACTGGCACGTGAAAACGCTCTACCTCATTGATTACATACATAGTTTTTCTCTCCAGTATGTGTTCTATGATGAGATTGTAGCGTACTAACTTGTGAAAATGCCCTACCACATTGGTTACATACATAGGGTTTCTCTCCAATATGTGTTCTTTTGTGACATACTATATAACTGTATTGTGAAAAACATTTGCCACATAGATTATAGTCTTGTGTTTTCCCTCCAGTATATGTTCTAAGATGTCTTTTAAGCATAGTATGTCTTGCAAATGCTTTACCACATTGACTATATTCATAGGTGTTTTTTACTATATGTGCTCTGTCATTGAGAAGAAGGAAATTGTGATATGCAAAGACTTCACCACACTCTAGACTTCTATACGGTTTCTCTCCAGTATGAATTTTTTTTCAAGCCATTGAAGATGCCTGTAACCCACAAAGTTTTTCACACATTCATTGTGTATATTCACAGGATTCACTCCCTTATGGCTTCTTTGATTCCTCAAAAATCATTAGCATATGTAAAACTTTACCACATGCATGATACTAAAGAAAGTTAGTACATGTATAAAATAAAGTTGTAATTGGCCTAATTGTAAACAAGAATCAGATCTTGAGTTATACATTCATAATGCTTCTCTAATGTGGTATTGTTTTGTTTTCATGGAAGATACTTGTGGATTCAGAGTAAGAGCTTTATTTCATGGACCTCAATTATGGCATCTATTTACATAAAATCTCCCATATAATTGAAAGAATTGAAATCACTCAGAGCGTTGCCATATTTATACTATTTATCAGTTTTCCTTTATAGAAATCATATTACATTGGCTAAATATACCAGTGCAAATGGAAGCATTCACACATTCCAACGGTCATATGGATTTGCTACAGTGTAAATTGATGGTATCTTTCAGATGACTTAGGAATACTGATAAATTTGAAAGTTGTTTCACCCTCAACACATATCCTCAAAGAGGGGACTACTAAATATCTTTCATTTCTTCTCACTGTCCTAAGAGAGGTACGGTGCTTCTTTACACATTCTAAATTCACATGGCTTGTATTTAGAGTAAACTAAATACTCCCCCCCTACATTTTCTAATACAGAATGTCTCTGTGTAATTCTAGCTATCTTGGAACTCACTTTGTAGACTGGGGATCACAAACTTAAGGGATCCACCTTGCTCTTGATCATGAATGTTGGAATTAAAGGTATGGGCCACAACTACATGGCTCTACATATGATATGCTTATGAAACTAAGAAAACAAATAAAAGGTTTCCACATATCATTCACACTTTGACTATCTTTAAATCAAATTTAAGGTTTCTCCATAACAACCTTCTTGACACTCATAAACTGACCCTTTCAATATCCATAGCAAAGTCACAAATAGATAAGAAATACCTGCTTAACTATAGACTTTTTTCTTAGGAGGTCTTGGACATATACTTGTCACCTATTGAACATGTAAACTGTTTAAAATATCTGAATAGAATGAAACTAAACAGACTGGCATATCTACAGAATAGATATCCGGGTACTATAATTCAAAGGGTGATATATGTTAAGACATAGTTTCCTTCTCATTTTACACAAATGCCTTGCAAACACAGAAGAGCTACCTTTCACTGAGGTACAGGGTTTTGTGAGAAAATGACAATCATCACTGTACTTTAAACTACACTTATTTTCACTGTTGCTCTTCTTAATCTTTTTAATTTTTTAAGTGTGACTCTTCAATAAAATTTCCAGGATATATTAAAATTTCTGCAGAGCCAAATTTGCATAAACATGCACATGAAATTTACCTTCTGTGTCTTCTAGACGCTTGACAATGATCCTTCGTATTATGGTTATCCCAAATGTAGCCTGAAATAACAGAAAATATAAGATGTATTCTTGAAAATTGTACAAAATTTAAGTAATAACTTCAATGAACCTTAGAACCATGCCTCACTCACCCAATTTTCACTTTTCTTAATCAAATTACAGAATAGTATCAATAATCAAGAAACAGTTGGTCCCTTATTTTAAAACATGAAAGAAAATTCAGTCTTACCTGTAACAGTGAGGTTCCTGTAGGTGTCCAGCATCACATTTTTGTAGAGATACTTCTGAGAAGGATTAGGAAAGCCCACTCTTCCTCAGCGAAGTGGATGTGCACATCGTCATAGGTCACTGCATCCTAAAATAACACAAAGAAGTATAATTCTCACATTGTAAATGTAAACGTCTTTGACAATATAGTCATATAATCCTTGGTGCTTCCCTCACTTATTTTACACATGTACATTAGGATGCATTCACCCAGTCACATTATAAGTAAACTGAATAAGAGGTACACATGCAGCATTTCTTGGCCATTTAAGTAGCATATAGCCCTGAGAAAGAAATCCCAATAAACAGACATAAAGGGAGAGGCAAGTTACCAGAACAACACTACTGAGAACAAATCAGAAATAATTTGTATGATAGGGAGAGCCTATCATAGAAATAACCAAGGCCGTAGAACCAACATATGTCTTTGTTAGGTTTTCATTGCTCTTAAGAGACACTATGGACCAGGGCAACACTTTCAAAGAAAACATTTAATTGAAGTGTCACACTTAAAATTTCAGAGTTTCTGTTATGGCAGGGAACATGACATCATGCAAGCTGCTTCAGTCCTCAAGGTTAGAGTCCTTACAGCATGACTCAGAGGCATCAGGGAGTTGTCTGTCACACTGGGCATCATTCTGAGACTAAGAATCATCAATGCCTGACCCTACAGTGATGTGCTTACTCTAACAGGATAAAGCCCTCTCCAACAAAGCCACACCACATCTACTGTAACTAGAGGTAACTCACAGAGTATGGACTGACAGCTGGGGGCCTTTAAGGCAATAAACTTGACCGTCTGAATGTGGTTGACACTTAGGTGATTTGATCTGTTAGGTGGCCCCGGTAGTGAAACCAGGACCCATCCCAGTTGCTTGAACAGTGTTTTTGGAGCCCACACCCTATAGTGGGTTACCTTGCTCAGTCTAGATAAAAGATATAGTGGCTTGGTCCTTCTTCAGCTTTGTATGCCAGAATTTGTTGACTCCTGAATGAGGGCCTTATCCTCTCTTACTATTAAAAGTTGAAGGGAAGCGAGAGAGGTTGGAGAAGAAGATGGGGAGGAAGGGGTTGGTATGTAAAATGAAAACTAAATTTTTAAAAGAAATTAAAATAGAAACAAGTTTTATTAGAATCATGCACTCAAAGTGACTGGTTTTGCTCTCATTGTTGTTTCAGTAACAAGAATTTTGAAAACAAATTCATTCCTAGTTTTTATATGTTCAGATTGTGTGTGAGAGGTGTTTCCCATGTGTAATTATTACATATCATAGTAGAGATTGTCAGATACCCTGCATCTGGAGTTGAGGTTGTATTGAGCCTAGAATTTTGGGTTTTGGTATCTAAACTCAGGTCATCCCCAAGTAGAATATGTGCTGAGTCACCTTCAAACCCATTGTTCTTTTTGGGCAAAAGAGTAAATGTTATTTCCAGATTGAAAACAACATGAATAAAACAGAGTTCATAAATAAAAAATTAAAAAATAATCATTGAGAACATATTGCATTAGTATGCATATTCTGTATAAGATAAATTTGAAACATGACTTGACTACAGTGCAAACTATATTCCTGACACCCTCTAAAATGATATCTGATTACAAAAATTCATGCAAATGGGAATCAGAATCGCAATAGGATTATGAAAAACATAGTACATATATTGACACAGCATGGCTTCTCTACCTACAACAACCATGCAGTGATTCAGTGATTGAGAGGTATACAATATTAGGGAAAGTACAAAGGGGGGGGAGAGAAAAAGAAAAGAACAATAAGAGTTAAATAGTGTCAACTTTTTGTCAAAAAACCAAGAGAAACTCATCCAGGTAAACTGAGATCTTGTGCAATGTTACCCAGCTACACATGATTCTATGTGTTCAGAACTTAAATACACAGACTCTAACAAAATTAACTCAAAAGGACGCCTAAACTGTTTCCTTCTGACCCTCCCTCTACTGATATTTGTTTCAAAGAGAGACACCACATAGTCTAGATCTCTATGCAAATGGGGTTAATATTATGCTAACATTCAGAGAATTATATTTTAATTTAATGAACAATGTTACAAATTAATGAGTTCTGTTTATTAAATATATCTGGAAAAAATAAGGGGCATACACAAATCATGTTTTTAAGAAGCTTGGTCCCAAAAAACCCACTGAGGATATACAGTCACTTAATTTAAGAAGGGGTAATCAAGAGGACATAAGGACATTGCCCACAGACTTAAGAAATAAATAAAGAAATATGTCTGTAATGACAAATTGCGTTCATTTCTGTCTAAAGATCAAACAGGAGAGAATCTACAACAGATGGTTACAGATGGTTATTTTGGTGTTACTTTATTTTATTTTATTTTATTTTTTGAGGAAATTAAATTGTGACAGGATACTGCAAGTTGGGCCAGTAAGGCAATATGAGCTTTCAACAGAAAATATAGCACCATAATTACTTCATAGTCCTGGAGTAATATGAAAAAGCAGGTCATAATTTACTGGCGGGTCCTGAGGGAGAAGTGTCAGAAGATGAGAAAAGAAGGGAAGGCAAAACCAAGAAATGTTGAAAGCTGGGATAGGGAGGTATTGCTTAAGCCATGTATTTTATGAGGAATAGCTTCTTGTATACTACTTCCAACAGGAAATGGAAGGAAATGGGAGATTCTAGGAAGTCAGCAGGAGTTACCATTCAATGGGACAAACTCAGGAGAAAGATACTCAAAAAGTACAGTTCAAGGGGAACACAGGGATTCCCAAAAACATTACCAACTAAGCCCATAGTGGACAATGGCCTACTAACCACAGCTCCATGTGGTGGGAAGAGTTGTGTTATCAGGATCTGAAACAACCCCTCCACAAAGTCACTGGCCCCAGACAATTGCATTTTCTCCCAAGCATCTTCCTTGTTTTAAAGAGGAGTGCTACTTTATTCTCAATAGCTCAGGACCTGATGGAAAAATCCTAATATCTAGAAACCCTGGGTGTTATTGGCTCTGGGTTTCAGAAGAATCTATGTCCATTCTCCATGAATGAAAACCTAAACAGAAAGTCTTGCTTGCTTTGTCCAGCTCTCAACACATCGCTGTTTTCTTTTCAAATAGTGGTCACCTGGGATCATCTTGACCACATGACAGAGCTATGATTTTTCTCTAGAAGAAAATAGATGTTTATGGCACATCAGCACCTAATGCTCATTGGAACCCATTAAGGCACCCTTGTACAACTTGTAAAAGCCCTACTCAAAGTTATGGAGGTGGACCTTGGCGGTTTGTAAATCATTGGTTTCTCCATCGCTATGGTTTGGATCCAAATATCTGGAGTATCCTGGGGAACAAATTTGTATTTTATCATCCTATTCTGTAACATGCCTGGTTAGCACACAACTCATGTTTTTTTTTTTTTTAAATTTGGGGATAGCACTATCTCAGCTAAATATTTTTTTGTGAGTCACTATATTGCAAGAATTGGTAAATCCTTTATATCAACAATTCCACTCCTCTACATTACAGCTCAGTGGGAGAATGTAATCCAATACAAGAATGCCATTTACAGATGTTAGTATTTTCCCTTAGTTTTAAACTAGCCCTTAGGAAACAGAGGCAGGAAGTTCTCTATGAGATTGGGGCTAGCTTGCTCCACATAGAAAATTCCATATCATGCTATAACACAAACAATACACACACACACACACACACACACACACACACACAAACACACATACACACATACACACACACACACACACACACACACACACACATATATATATATGGTAAATTAAGAAAAAGAATGCCATTTAGAGCATACATAAAATTCACAAAATTAACTACAAATGTACATACTCCCTTAGCTTAGAGACAAGGAGGAGGGTTTGGGCCAAACCCAAATGACTTGACAGATTTTGATGAGTCCTCCTAAAGAACTCAGCCTCCTAGAGTAATGTATGGGGGATGGGATGGTGAGGTCACTGGGGGAAATAGGAGGATGGGAGGGAGAGGGATCTGGGATCGATAAGTAAATTAAGACCTTTTTATTTATTTTTTAACAACAGAAGAAAAGATATTTTGATGGAAAAAAAAATGATAATAACTCCGCATGGATCTGACCCTTAAATGTTAGATGTGAAGGGCAGAACTTCTGGAAGGCACTGCACAAACTGAACCTCTCCTTCTTTGGTAACTAGCCATCCATGTGCACCAAAAGCATAATGGAGCTGACTACAAAGAACTTTATTCCCCTGGTGCATATTCGAAATCCTTTCCTCAGAAGCAGCCCACATGGAAAAGCAATCCTGTTTTGCACCCTTGTTGGGGAAGCTGCCAGAACCACAATGGGCCTAACAGATCACTGAATGTGGCAGCACATTCCAGCCCAGCCTCCTCAGGGAGGGCCTGCAAAACAGACCTTAATGACTCGCCATCCCACCCTCCCAATCCTGTCACTCACCATGCTGAAGCTTCTGTTCTCCTCCATTCCCCACAGCAGCACTCACAAAGCAGCAATCAATCCTCTGGTGGCTATTCTGATATAAAAGCAAGCATGACTCCAGGAAGTCTCCTTTCAGACATGAGACTGGTGGGTTGGCTCAGTGTACCTGATTGGCTAGTGAGGCTTGATTGACAAGAGCTCTTCCTCAAGGGTACAGTGTGCTTAAAGACAGAGCAAGCCCAGCATCTCCTTTGGCCCTGGATTTTACTCCATACCTAGACATTTCAGAGATCTTCTCAAATAGGAACTTATTTGGTGTTTGGTTTTTTTTTTTTTTTTTTGAGACAGAATTTCCCAGTGTGGCTCCTGCCATCCTATGCCTTGTTCAGTAAACTGTGCCGGTGAATGCCTTCCTAATTATTAATACTAATCTTGTTCTTGTTTTCTTGTAGCTTTTTTTGATTAACTGTCTAATATTTATTTATTTATTTATTTTGATCTTTGATATAGAGTTTCCCTTTGTGGCCCTGCTGTCCTGGGACTTACTCTGTATACCAGGCTGTCCTCAAACTCAGAGATATCCACTTCCATCTACTTCCTGAGTGCTGTAATCAAAGGCAAAAGCCACCACTGCCTAGTCAGACACAGATTTCAATGTCACTTACCAATGTCACCAATAGAAGACCCAGATCTGTTCCTGCAGTGCACAAGTACAAACTCTTTCTCCCTCCATGCAATGTGCAGAGCTTGCACAGATCATTACATGATGCAGACTGAAACGATTCTGTTCTTCAACCATAAACATATCTAAACAAAAACAAACTTGCTTTAAAAATAGAGTTTGGAGCTATGCATTAGATAGCCATAGATAACAGGCCATGGTGGAGCACACCTTTAATCCCAGCACTTGGGAGACATAATCAGGTGCATCTCTGTAATTTCTTGGCTGCCCCAGGCTACACCAGATTGATCCAGTCTAAAAGAGAAAGAGAGACAAGTGGTGCCTCATTCCTTTATCCCTGAACTTGGGAGGTAGAAATGGTTGGAGGAGAGAGAAATATAAGGGGGAAGAAGACAAAAGTTCATTGTTTTCTGAGGGAAGAATCCTGGGGTCAAAATAGCCCAGCCCTTTGGTCTGAGGTTTCAGTAGAAGTGAGAGCTAGGGCTTGGCTGCTCTGCTTCTCTGATCTTTCATCATTAATTGCATATCTGAATACAGGATTTGATTATGAAGAATAGCTAGAAATAGCTTTACAATTTCAAGTGCAGTGTGTGAAAGCTAAACTGTAGTGTACAATAATAGAATTTATGGCAATAATATTGATTGTACTAATCTTTACCATTTTATCAAGTTTATTGCTATATTTTTTATGTATGAGTTTGAGAGAAGATGGCTTGTGCAAGTATAAAGGTTATGGGATGTAGATAATTATGTGAAGTTGAATGTCAGTATCTGAACTCTGTTCATCCCCAAAAGATGTGCTGAGTCTCTTGCCAAGATACACAACATGTTTTATCTGATGAGCCAAAACTCTTCCACAGATTAACAATAAAACCAAAATAAAGAAAGAACTAAATAATGGTCTTTGGGAACATGAAGTATCAGAATTAAAGATGCTATATATGGTAATTTTATAACATGAAATGAATACAATCCAATGACAATGAACAACAATTAATAACAAAATGCAGATTACAGAGGCACAGTAACATTTTTTTTTTTTTAGAAATACTCAGAAAGCTCTGTGGAATTATGAAAACACGATACACAAACTGACATAATATGACTTTTATACTTACCAAAAAGCAACAACAATAAAATAAGTATATTATTTGTAAAAGAATAGAAGAGATAGAGAGAATAACCCAAGAGCAAAGGTCAAAATATATCAACAATTAATATAAAGTACAAAAGAAATTTAGCCACGAAAATTTTGATCTTGACCAATGTTATCCAAATACCTATGAATCCAAGAATAAAGAGATTAAATAAACACAGACTTCAACACCCCAATTAAATCAGGTCAAAGTGACCCTTCAACACTTTTGACCCTGCAGCTATGGATATCTATTCCAAAGACAGGATGTCCCTGCTCTAGAGCTCTCTATGCAAAAGGACCTTATCTTCTACTATGGCTCTGTAGACCTTTATGCCCCTTTATGGATTCAGGTAAACCAAGCCCCACTGATGCCCATTCCACAAACAACATGGGAGAATAATTTAAAATCTGCTTCCTGCCAAGTGATTTATAGCCCAAGATGAAGACCTTCACCTAATTCCCTACCCCAAACCATACACATCTGAGAAATCCCTGCAGAACAAAGACTCATTTTGTACACTAGAATTAAACTTCACTCAACACAGTATTGGAATTCTTGGAAGCAGAGAATTAAAAACATTATAATCTTGTATTGCTGAGAGACATCCACATCACCATTTTTTACTACTTTCTAAAATATTTATAAGGCAAACTTGAACGTGGAATGGAATATTCAGAACTTCAAGAAATCAGACCTTCAGTTTTCCAGTGTCAGCCCCCACTGCACACCAACAACAGTGCATTCATGTGCACACTGGAAAGTTATATAATAAACAGCACATCTTCCCATGCCAGGGCTGCAGAGTCTCCCCCAAGCCAAGAAACACATGGAGAGGAAGGCTCAACGGACAAGAGTAACTGCCCAGCTCACCACATGGACCAAAAGAACACTAGTCTGTCTCATGGTCCACACAAATTTTGCAGAAATGACATCTGAGCAGATCTGCTTTGAAAACCCTACACTCAGAATGATGTAACCTGTGTTCTTCCTTACAACTTGATAGATCAGAAGGAAAAGAGAATCATGGAAGGAAACCTTTTCAGAGTCTAGCATTGCCTGTGATCACCCAGTTGGACCTAAAATTTTGCAGCCGACTGCCAGGGAATCAGAAATCAATGACTCAGTTTGTATAGTCCTTGTAGCTCTGCACTACCCACCCAGCAGAAGAATGTTTTAGTAAACATTCTTCTACTGTACTGGAAGTCAAGCTGCTCATTATGATAATCACACTGTCCTTTTCACATTTTGTTACACACTCATTGTTCCTGGCCAGTAACCATTGACCTCATAGCTGGGAAATACTGCAGCCAAATGTATGCCACCTTCCAATATTCACTGTGTTTAATGTGAAACTCCTGTTTAAGAAAACCAGGCTGTGAATTAGAGAACATTGAGTAATCATGGTAGGGTTTGTGGGCAGAAAAGTATATGTGGATATGATGTAGTTATGATCTAAAAAAAAATATTTTGAAAAGCTGAAAATAGCTTCATGGCCAGAGACTAGGGGTTTTAATTAGAGCACACCAAGGATTTCTCCAACCTTTTCTCTCAGACTGTACATCCAAACCCACAAAAAAATAACAATCCTGTTACATAGTCCTGAAGAGTTCACTGAGACTGGTTTTGCCTGAATACTGTAATTATAGCAAATTGTATACATAATAAGGTCTCTACGCTATCCAGAATCTTGATAGCTCTCATCTGTTGATTCCAAGAAACTGCCCACCAAGACAATTATGGATTATCTAGGAACGATTACCTAATTCCACATTGCTCACCTCAACTACTGTTGAAGAAGGAAATCTCAGCTTCCATCCTGCCTCTCCCTTTCTTCACTGTGACTCCACCAGTATCCAAGTGGGACATGAACTCAATCATTGCACAAATCCCTCTTCATTTATAAGACCCCACAATAATCAAAGATCTTGGGAGTTCACCCATTTTCTGGTCTATTTTCCTTCTCCCTGACCAGGCAAGGGCCCAACTGGAACGAAGTGTAGGATTTTCTTCCCAACACTGTACAGGAGAAGCAGGATTGGGAGTTCAAAACAATTCTAAATTACACAGCATAAGACAAGCCACAGTTAGAAGACATTTTGCTCTACACAGAAATAAATAATCAGCATTACTTGAGAAAAGGAATGAAATAAGTAAAATCTAAGATACATAGGAGTGCAGAAAAATAGAGATAAAAACAGTAATATGTTTAAAGAAGACATTTAAAAGATAACCAATACCTGGGTGGTGGTGGCAAATGCATTTAATGCTGGTGCTCAGGAGGCATATGGAAGCTTATCTCTGTGAGTTCAAACCACCCTGTTCTACAAGATATAGTTGTGGGACAGGCAGCAGAGCCAAAAAGAAATGGGGTCTCCAAAAAACAATAAAGTAAAACACAGGAAAACAAAACAAAAAAAATCAATGCTACAAAGAGTTGGTTTTTTGAGAAAATTAACAAGGTAGACAAACTTTTATCCAAACCTACGAAAAAGCATAAAGAGAATATGGAAATTAACAAACTCAGAAAAAAAAATGTGGTATGTAACAATAGACACTGAGGAAATCCAGGCAATTTTAAGGTCATATTTTGAAAACCTATACTCCACAAGATTTGAAAATTCAAAGGATATTTACAAATTTCTGGATAACTATTATTTACCAAAATTAAATCAAGAATAGACATATAACAACTAACAAAGTAGGAGTAATAAAGAAAAGCCTTCCAACATAAAAAATCCCAGAGCTAGATGTCTTCTTCAGTGAAGAATTCTACCAAAAATTTATGGAAGAGCTATATTAATACTCCTGAAATTGTTCCACACAATAGAAACAGAAGGTACATTAACAAACTCTTTTTTGAGGCTATAATCACCTTGATTCCCATTCACACAACGACACAAATAAGAGAGAAAATTACAGACCAATATCCCTCATGCACATTGATGCAAAAATACTCAAGAAAATACAGGAGGAGCGAATCTAAGAATATATCAGAGAAATCATCTACCATGATCAAGTAGGCTTCATCTCTGGCTTGCAGGGATGGATTCACATAGGAAAATATATCAAATATATCACTATATAAACAAACTGAAAATGAAAAGACTCATGATCATCTCCCTCAACAGTCCTTACTCACCCTCCACATTAATGCTCTTAACTCACCTATAAAAAGACACAGGCTAACAGAACGTATACGAAGAAAGAATCCATCCTTCTGCTGCATACAAGAAACACATCTTAGCTTCAAAGATAGACATTACCTCAGGGTAAAGGGTTGGGAAAAAATTTTCCAATCAAATGGAAATAAGAACCAAGCAGGCGTAGATATCCTAATATCTAACAAGTTAGACTTCAAACCAAAATTAGTCAAAAGAGATGAAGACGGTCATTTCACATTCACCTCAGCAGAAATCCAACAACACAAAGTCTCAATTCTGAACATCTATGCCCCTAATACAAAGTCACCCACATTCGTAAAAGAAACACTACTAAAACTCAAAGCTCATATAAAATCTCACACACTTATAGTGAGAGAGAAACTATCTCTTTATTCATTCATTTTTTGTTCAAATCTATGATTAAGAACTCAATGTCTATTCAGTATTGAGCAATCATTTAGGCTTCACGCATAAAACACCATCCACTTGTTTAATGTTTATTCATTTAATTATGAAAATCTGTCATTATGTATTCAGTGATCACTGGAGTTTTGAGCCTCCTTAGGGGAGACCATTGTACCAGACCATCACATAATCTAATACTACACTTGCTTCCTTAACTGTTAAACTAGGATATTAGGTAATAATTCATCATTTAATTGACGTTTTTACAATACAGGTAATGTTATGGACCATAAGTCCCTTTTGGAGTCAAATTGTGGGAGTTGATGATGTAATATCATCTCATTACTTCATCATTTAGCTTTGTAAATAGATCTTTACATCAGCGATAGGTTTAGGACTTTGGTGCCATCTCCTCAGTGTTACTATAAAAGACCCACTAATTAATTTTCAATTTAATTTTTTAAAAACATCATTATTCCAGGAAGAGATCATTCTGACTACTCCATGTGGGATTTAAGTGTGCACCACCATGTCATTTTTCAATCATTTTTCATTATATATTAATTATTTAAATCGATGAAGATGTTGTTCTTCTTGACGGGAGTCGGGCCATTCCTCCATGGGAGTTAATCACGTGGCATTATTTAATCATCTAAGTACTACTTCCTTGACAATCACTGGAGTATGGTTCCATCTTTTAAAAGTTAAGTATGGAGGACTATCCAATTTTTAACTTACTTGATTGCGTAAGTAATGATGGTGTCATTCCTCATGTGGCTGTTATGGGATTGACAGAGCAGGAGATCGGTACCAGAAGCAGTGCCCAGAGAATGGGGCAAACTGCCTTATGAAGTGATTACTGATTACGTAATAGTAGATTTTTAGCAATCGAATGATTACACAAAACTGTACTGTTTCGCATCATCAGTTTCTGAGAGGTTGCAACAGAACTGACCCATGAAGGACACAGTGACCACTGATTTAAAAAATTGAATAACTGAATAATCTCCTGATCAGGGAATCTCATCTAATGAACTCTGTCGGGCTGATAACATGACACACCACCAACAATAAATAACTATAAATAACCATATTAGAAAGCAGGGTACAGGACTTAACAGAGAAGAGTGAATTGAGGAATCCAAATAGACTGAAAGAAACAGAAGACACTGCTCAAAATCCTTAATCATCAGCCTAATGCAAATATAAACCACTCTGAGAAACCATGGGATCAAGCTCCTCTAAAGGTAAGAGGATGCAGAGGAGTTAATAATATTTTCAGTGTAGGGAAAAGGATTACGTTAGAGGCGATTAATAGTATTGTTTCCGTTCTAGAAATTAAAAAAAACGGAAGCATAGAAAACAGGTTTAAAATACTCATCATTGTACTTGATTGGCACAATGATGCTTTCGTTTTCATGCTTATATCACTATAGGCAAGTTGTAGCTTGAGAGACTGGTAAATATGTAGAACTCAAATGAAGGAGCTCTGCTTTGTTTTTGTGAGAAACTCAGTGAGGCTGTAAGATTAGCTCATCGGTGGGTATACTCCTTTAAGCATGTGGGAGGGCTACTAGAATGTGACAGAATGTTGGTTCATAAATGTTGCCTGGCAACACTGTTGCATTCGGTATCCTGGTATCATGGGCCAAGGACGAGAGAGCAGCTTCGAGAAAGTGTTATCATGGGACATTACAGTCTCCCAAGGTAACTATCTCCTAAAACTTTTAATGACAACATTTGATTTGCCTAAACAAGTCATAGCCACACCTCTGGAGGTGTGCCTACAGTTTTTACTTGTTACCAAATTCAAGATTACCCAGTCATCAGAGAACATAGTCTGTGGAGAAACAGTTCAAAGTCTTCTGTTTATGAATACTGTAGCTCCTAAGAAGTCAAACTATGGAACAAAAGACAAATAAGACTCACAATTATTCATTAAAGGTGAGTTTGCCATTGATGACTTCCTTCAGGAAGGTGATAATCTCTGTGTTAGAGTACACTTTGTGATTATTGGATTTCAGTCCATCTCTTTTGAGGCAGCCGCCATACATTAAATATGTGATATCTTCTAAAAACCCGCATACACAATGACAGTATAGCAATTAAACATGTTACTACTCTGCTCTGCGATTAAATAACTGATGAACCTGGGAGTTTCCCACAATCATGTGGGAGTCAACAGAGAGTCAATTGTGTGGAGTATGGCAGACCATTTCATCCTCTGATTATGTTGTTCTTTGATTATTAAAATAGGACATTAGATAATCCATGAGCAGTGGATTGTGGTGACGCGATGTGGGAGGTAATTATGATAGACCATCTTAATATCAATTATGTAGTTAAAATATTTAAATTCATCACGACAGCATCGTTCATGAGCCTGGTTTGGAGCCACTTTAGGGAAGTTGATGATGTTACATGAACTCATTATTTGATTATTTAATTGTATAAAACGATGATAATATCGTCCAATACACCGGGAATCTGGTGCCACGGATCATCTAATTACATAATTAATGAATGTAAATTGACAATCTGTGTTAATCCCCAAGGTAATGTAAATATTTGTATAGTTATGTAAACAACAATCCCCCATTCCATGAAGAGACCTGTAAAGCTCCTACTTGTGGAGATAATGTGCAATATCTTCACATTGTATGATTCATTGACTCAATTGATGATGATGACATCCTTCATGACTCGAGTCTGGCCATGCTTCCCTGCCAGTAGAATGCTACATCACCTATTTATTGTGACAGTTAGCTATTAGTGACTTCTTTAATTCTTTAAATTATGTAAACGACAGGCAGTGCCATCACCTATTACGGTTAGGGTGCAAAAGTCTGTCAGGGACAAGGTTAGGAAAGTTGTAGACATGGGCAGAGCATTTTCTGAATGATCTATGCATCTTCCAGAGTGCGAGGGATGCTGGGTTATTGAGTCCTGAAGGTTGCAAGGTGCCCTCTGAGAAGTACAAGGACTTCACCAAGACCGGCACGGTGGTCTGGCTGTTGATTACCTGTTCTCCCTCCACATCTTCACATCGGTTGTGATCTACCAAGAGAAGAAGGAGTGGCACTATGAGGTTGGCACCATCACCGAGACCTGGCAAAAGGATGACGACTCAGAACACGGAAGAACATCTCTCTCTCAGATATGCTGTTGATGCCCCTGCTGCAAACATCTTTTCAGCTGATATCATCATTGTGGCTACTACTGCTACGTCAGGATTGGACCCAATATCTCACGTCCTGCCACACCACAACAGACATTCAGGCGCTTGTGTTGAGGTCAGGCCTACAGAATTCATCAGGCAAGACAGTATGATTATCTGACGATTTACTGATGGCCTGTTAAAAATGCATGATGACAGCATACAGTTTCATACCTTCCAAGTCTGCCCAGGAATTGATGATACAAAAAAATGTCAACGGATTACATATTTAAAGATGTAATTATTAAATTCTGTCATCATGTAATCTGTGATCCCTGAAGTTTGGCGCCACCTTGTGTGACTCAAGTGTGACAGTACATCTAACTATCTGATTATTTCATTATTCAAATCTGTCTTTTTCTACTCCAGGGAGAGTGGAGTCTGTATCCACCTTGTTGGTGTTAAATTGTATCTTGTGAATTCTATCTGTCTTTCTTTTTTCTTTATTTCATTCTTTCTTTCTTACTTTCTTTATTTAAATCAATATTAATATCATTTTGTTATCTCTCTAGGGGTGAATTATGAGAAACTATCTCTTTATTCATTCATTTTTTGTTCAAATCGATGATTAAGAACTCAATGTCTCTTCAGTATTGAGCAATAATTTAGGCTTCACGCATAAAACACCATCCACTTGTTTAATATTTATTCATTTAATTATGAAAATCTGTCATATGTATTCAGTGATCCCTGGATTTTTGAGCCTCTTTTGGGGAGACCGTTGTACCAGACCAACACGTCATCTAATACTACACTTACTTCTTTAACTGTTAAACAAGGAAATTAAGAATTAATTCTTCATTTAATTTACGTATTTCAACTACAGGTAAAGTTATGGATCATAAGTCCCTTTTGGAGTCAGATTTTGGGAGTTGATGTTGTAATATCATCTCATTACTTCATAATTTAGCTATGTAAATAGATCTTTAAATCAGCGATAGGTTTAGGACTTTGGTGCCATCTCCTCAGTGTTAATATAAAAGGCCCACTAATTAATTTTAAATTTGATTTTTTTAAATATATCATAATTCCAGTAAGAGATCAGTCTGAATAGTCCATGTGGGATTTAAGTATGTACCACCATGTCATTTTTCAATCATTTTTCATTATATATTAATTATTAAAATCGATGAAGATGTTGTTCTTCTTGACTGGAGTCGGAACAAACCTCCATGGGAGTCAATCACTTGGCACTATTGAATTATCTAAGTATTACATCCTTGACAATCTCTGGAGTTTGGTTCTATCTTTTGAAAGTTAAATATGGAGGACTATACAATTATTAACTTATTTGATTGTGTAAGTAATGATGGTGTCATCCATCATTTGGCTGCTGTGGCATTGACACAGCAGGAGATCCGTACAAGATGCAGGGGCCAGATAATGGGAGATACTGCCTTATACAGTGATTACTGATTACGCAATAGTAGATTTTTAACAATCGAATGATTACACGATTTAAAAAAAAAAAAAACTGTACTGTTGCGCATCATCAGTTTCTGGGAGGATGCAACAGAAATGACCCATGAAGGACACAGTGATCCACCGATTTTAAAAATGGGAAAACTGAATAATCTCCTGATCAGGGAATCTCAACTAATGAACTCTGTCGGGCTGATAACATGACACACCACCAACAATAAATAACTCTAAATAACCATATTAGGAAGCAGAGTACAGGACTTGATAGAGAACAGTCAATTGTGGAATCCAAAATGACTGAAAGAAACAGAAGACACTGCTCAAAATCCTTAATCATCAGCCTAATGCAAATATAAACAACTTGAGTAACCATGGGATCAAGCTCCTCAAAAGGTAAGAGGATGTAGAGGAGTTAATTTTATTTTCAATGAAGGGAAAAGGATTATGGTACAGGCGATTAATTGTATTGTTTCCGATCTAGAAATTAGAAAACTGAAGCATAGAAAACAGGTTTAAAATACTCATCATTGTACTTGAATGGCACAATGATGCTTTCGTTTTCATAATTATGTCACTACAGGCATGTTGTAGCTTGAGAGACTGGTAAATATGTAGAACTCAAAAGAAAGAGCCCTGCTTTTTTTTGAGAAACTCGGTGAGGATGTAAGGTTAGTTCATTGGTGGGTATACTCCCTTAAGCATGTGGGAGGGGCACTAGAATGTGATAGAATGTTGGTTCATAAATGTTGCCTGGCAACCCTGTTGCATTCTGTATCCTGGTATCATGGGCCAAGGACCAGAGAGCAGCTTCGAGAAAGTGTTATCATGGGACATTACAGTCTCCCAAGGTAACTATCTCCTAAAACGTTTCATGACAGCATTTGATTCGCCTAAACAAGTCATAGCCACAGCTCTGGAAGTGTGCCTACAGCTTTTACTGAATACCAAATTCAAGATTGCCTAATCATCAGAGAACGTAGTCTGTGGAGAAGCGTTCAAAGCCTTCTGTTTATGAATACTCTCCTAAGAAGTCAAACTATGGAACAAAAGACAAATATGACACACAATTATTCATCAAAAGGTAAGTTTGCCATTGATGACTTCCTTCAGGAAGGTGATAATCTCTTTGTTATAGTAGACTTTGTGATTATTGGATTTAACTCCATCTCTTTTGAGGCAGTCGCCCCACATTAAATATGTGATATCTTCTAAAAACCCCGAATACAAAATTACAGTATAGCAATTAAACATGTTACTACTCTGCCCTGCGATTAAATAAGGGATGAACCTGGGAGTTTCCCACAATCATGTGGGAGTCAACAGAGAGTCAATTGTGTGGAGTAGGCAGATCATTTCATCCTCTGATTATGTTGTTATTTGATTAAAAAATGGGACATTGGAAATCCATGATCAGTGGATTGTGGTGACGGGATGTGGGTGGTAATTATTATAGACCATCTTAATATCAATTATGTAGTTAAAATATTTAAATTCATCACGACAGCATCGTTCATGAGCCTGGTTTGGAGCCACATTAGGGAAGTGGATGATGTTACATGAACTCATTATTTGATTTTTTAATTATATTAAACAATGATTATATCGTCCATGACACCTGGAATCTGGTGCCACAGATCATCTAATTACATAATTAATGAATTTAAATTGACAATCTGTGTTAATCCCCAAGATAATGTAAATATTTGTATAGTTATGTAAACAACAATCCTCCATTCCATGAAGAGACCTGCACAGCTCCCTCTTGTGGAGTAATGTGCAATATCTTCACATTCTATGATTCATTGACTCAATTGATGATGATGACATCCTTCATGAATGGAGTATGGCCATGCTTCCCTGCCAGTAGAATGCTACATCCCCTATTTATTGTGACAGTTAGCTATTAGTGACTTCTTTAATTTTTTAAATTATGTAAACGACAGACTGGACAATCACCGATTAAGTGTAGGGTGCAAAAATCTGTCAGGGACAAGGTTAGGAAAGTTGTAGACATGGGCAGAGCATTTTCTGAATGATCTATGCATCTTCCAGAGTACGAGGGATGCTAGCGGATTGAGTCCTGAATGTTGCAAGGTGCCCTCTGAGAAGTACAAGGACTTCACCAAGGCCGTCAAGGTGGTCTGGCTGTTGATTACCTGTTCATCCTCCACATCTTCACATCGCTTGTGATCTACCATGAGAAGAAGGAGTGGCACTAGGAGGTCAGCACCATCACCGAGGCCTGGCAAAAGGATGACGACTCAGAACACGGAAGAACATCTCTCTCTCAGCCATGCCATTGATGCCCCTGCTGCAGCCATCTTTTCAGCTGTTATCAACATTGTGGCTACGACTGCTACGCCAGGATTGGGCGCACTATCTCACGTCCTGCCGCAATACAACAGACATTCAGGCACTTGTGATGAGGTCAGGCCAACAGAATTCATCAGGCAAGACAGTAAGTATGGTTATCTGACTGATGGCATGTTACAAATGCGTGGTGAAAGCATACATTTTCATACCTGGCAAGTCTGCTCAGGAATTGATGATACAAAAAAAATGTCAATGGCTTACATATTTAAATATGTAATTATTAAGTTCTTTCATTATATAATCTGTGATCCCTGAAGTTTGGCGCCACCTTTGTGTGACTCAAGTGTGACAGACCATCTAACTATCTGATTATTTCATTATTCAAATCTGTGTTTTTCTACTCCAGGGAGAGTGGGGTCTGGATCCACCTTGTTGGTGTTAAATTGTATCTTGTGAATTCTTTCTTTCTTCCTTCCTTTCTTCCCTTTCTTTATTTAAATCATTGTTGATATCATTTTTTTTTTCTCTCTAGGGGTGAATTAAGAGAAATTATCTGTTTATTCATTCATTTTTTTTGTTCAAATCTATGATTAAGAACTCAATGTCTCTTCAGTATTGAGCAATCATTTAGGATTCATACATAAAACATCATCCACTTGTTTAATGTATATACATTTAATTATAAAAATCTGTCATTATGTATTCAGTGATCATTGGAGTTTTGACTCTTCTTAGGGGAGACCATTATATCAGATGATCACATCATCTAATACTATACTTACTTCTTTAACTGTTAATCTAGGAAATTAAGTAATAATTCATCATTTAATTTACGCATGTATAATACAGATAATATTATAGTCCATGAGTCCCTTTTGGAGTCAGATTTTGGGAGTTGATGATGTAATATCACCTCATTACTTCATCATTTAACTATGAAAATAGATCTTCACATCAGCGATAGGTTTAGGACTTTGGTGCCATCTCGTCAATGTTAATATAAAAGGCCCACTAATTAATTTTCAATTTAATTTTTTAAAAACATCATTATTCCAGGAAGAAATCAGTCTGACAACTCCATGTGCAATTTAAGTATGCACTGCCATGTCATTATTCAATCACTTTTCATTATATATTAATTATTTAAATCGATGCAGATATTGTTCTTCTTGACTGGAGTAGGGCCATTCATCCATGGGAGTTAATCAAGTGGCATTATTTAATTATCTAAGTACTACTTCCTTGACAATCACTGGTGTTTGGTTCCATCTTCTGAAAGTTAAGTATGGAGGACTATCCAATTATTAACTTATTTGATTGTGTAAGTAATGATGGTTTCATCCGTAAATTCGCTGCAGTGGGATTGACACAGCAGGAGATCGGTACCAGAAGCAGTGGCCAGAGAATGGGGGACACAGCATTATACAGTGATTACTGATTACGCAATAGATTTTTAACAATCGAATGATTACACGATTAAAAAAAAAAAAACTGTACTGTTTCGCATCATCAGTTTCTGAGAGGTTGCAACAGAACTGACCCATGAAGGACACAGTGACCACCGATTTTAAAAATGGAATAACTGAATAATCTCCTGATCAGGGAATCTCATCTAATGAACTCTGTTGGGCTGCTAACATGACATACCACAAACAATAAATAACTCTAAATAACCATATTAGAAAGCAGGGTACAGGACTTAATAGAGAACAGTCAATTGAGGAATCCAAAATGACTGCAAGAAACAGAAGACACTGCTCAAAATCCTAAATCATCAGCGTAATGCAAATCTAAACAACTCTGAGAAACCATGGGATCAGCCACTTGGAGTTCCTGCAGGCAAGATCCTTGACTCCCAAATCCGGGCCCCTGCCAAAGAATGAGGTCTCAGCTGGAGAGCGCCAGTTTCCAGTGAGATCCCACTACCCTGCAAAACCTTCTCATGTTCCAGCCCAGCCCTTGTCCTCTTCTGCTGGCTATTGGCCAGAGGTGAGTCTGGGCCCAATCGGGGCTGCCTGTCCCCTTCAACCTCTTTTCCCCCCTCCCCCCGCCTGAACTCCCTGGATTGGCCCCTGATCCTGCTGCTCCTGTCTCCGGTCCCCTTTGAGAGCACCCTTGGAGCTCTGATACACCCCCACCCATCCCAACCTCCAGCCTACCCCCCCACCCTGTGCCCTACCCCACCTAAGGTCCTGCTGCTCTGGTTGAGCACTGGGACAGAGGGTGGAGGCCAACAGTCCACCCTACTCGGAGACCTCTCGGAGCAACTCCGAACAAAGGAGACCCTGACTATCCACGTGGGACCACCTGTAATTTCCACCAGCTTGGTCCCTGACCCCGCCTCCAGTCCTCTGCTGGAGTCCCAGGCCCCTCCCAGAACCAGCCCATCCCTCCTCTCCCCGCCCGCCTACCTTTCCCCCAAGCCCCAGCCCCCCCCCCCCCCCCCCCCCCCCCACCCACGGAGCGACACCCCGCGCGCGCCCGCCCCCCATTAGCCCCCCCCCCCCCCCCCCACCCCACCCACTCCCCCCCCCCCCCCCCCCCCCCCCCCCTCCCCCCCTCGGCCGGCGGGTGTGTCCCCCCCCCCCGGGCCCCCCCGCCCCCTCCAACCTCTTTTCCCCCTCCCCCGCCTGAACTCCCTGGATTGGCCCCTGATCCTGCTGCTCCTGTCTCCGGTCCCCTTTGAGAGCACCCTTGGAGCTCTGATACACCCCCACCCATCCCAACCTCCAGCCTACCCCCTACCCTGTTCCCAACCCCACCTAAGGTCCTGCCACTCTGGTTGAGCACTGGGACAGAGGGTGGAGCCAACAGTCCACCCTACTTCGGAGACCTCTCGGAGCAACTCCGAACAAAGGAGACCTGACTATCCACGTGGGACCACCTGTAATTTCCACCAGCTTGGTCCCTGACCCCGCCTCCAGTCCTCTGCTGGAGTCCCAGGCCCCCTCCCAGAGATCAGCCTATCTCTGCGGGTCCACTTGGAGTTCCTACAGGCAAGAACCTTGACCCCCAAATCCAGGCCCCTGCCAAAGAACGAGGTCTCAGCTGGAGAGCGCCAGTTTCCAGTGAGATCCCACTACCCTCCAAAACCTTCTCATGTTCCAGTCCAGCCCTCGTCCTCTTCTGCCGGCTATTGGCCAGAGAGAAGCCTCCTAGAGAGCTTGGACCACACAGAGATACAGACATTGAATCTTTGATCCACATAAGCCCATCTGGGAAGGACCATAGAGAGAGGGAAGAGACACCACCAACACCTACAGGAAGAAACTATGGGAAGAAGGCAATACAAGAGAACACCTAACAACAGAAAGACAAACATGACACCAACAGAATCTAGGGAATCTACACCAACTAGAATGGAACACAACAACAAAGCAGAGGAAGCAGAAGGGTACGACTTAAAAATCACCATCATAAAAATGATAGGGGCACTCAAAGAAGATATGAGAAAATCCCTTAAAGAAATAGAGGAAAAAACAAACAAAAAAGTGGAAGAAATGAACAAATTCCTTAAGGAAAGTACAGAAAGCCAAGAAAAAACAATTAACCAGGTGAAGGAAACGGTTCAAGATTTGAAAACCGAAATTGAGAAAATAAAGGCAACACAAATGGAAGGAAAGCTGGAAATTGAAAAGCTGGGCAAAAAATCGGAAACCACGGACACAAGCATAACCAATAGAATTCAAGAGATGGAAGAGAGAATCTCAGGCGCAGAAGATAAACTAGAAGAAATAGATTCATCGACCAAAGAAAACCATAAATCCAACAAATCCTTAACACACAATATCCAGGAAATGTGGGACACCATGAAAAGGCCAAACCTAAGAATAATAGGCATAGAGGAAGGTGAGGAAGCCCAGCTCAAAGGTGCTGAAAACATATTCAACAAAATCATCGAGGAAAACTTTCCAAATCTGAAGAAGGACATGTCCATGAAAGTACAAGAAGCATACCAAACCCCAAATAGGCTGGACCAAAGAAAAAAGACCCCTCGACATATAATAATCAAAACACCTAGCATACAGAATAAAGAAAAATATTAAGAGCAGCAAAGGAAAAAGGACAGGTAACATATAAAGGCAGACCTATCAAAATTACACCTGACTTCTCCATGGAAACCCTCAAGGCCAGAAGGTCCTGGATAGATGTTCTAAAAGTATTAAGAGAACACGGATGCCAGCCTAGGCTACTATATCCAGCAAAACTCTCAGTCAATATAGATGGAGAGAACAAGATATTCAATGACAAAACCAGATTTTCCCAATATGTATCTACAAATCCAGCCCTACAGAAAGTATTGGAAGGAAAATTCCAACCCAAGGAAGGTAACTACGCCCAAAAAATGTAGGCAACAGATAATCCAACTACACCAGAAACCTAGGGTGAAGCAGAACAAATATATTCACAATACCACTGCCAACAACAAACCTAAATCAAACAACCATCAACAATCAATGGTCCTTACTCACCCTCAACATTAATGGTCTTAACTCACCTATAAAAAGACACAGATTAACAGAATGGATACGAAGACAGAATCCATCCTTCTGCTGCATACAAGAAACACATCTTAGCTCCAATGATAGACATTACCTCAGGGTAAATGGTTGGGAAAATATTTTCCAATCAAATGGAAATAAGAAGCAAGCAGGCGTAGCTATCCTAATATCTAACAAGCTAGACTTCAAACCAAAACTAGTCAAAAGAGATGAAGACGGTCATTTCATATTCATCTCAGGAGAAATCCATCAACACAAAGTCTCAATTCTGAACATCTATGCCCCTAATACAAAGCCACCCACATTCGTAAAAGAAACACTACTAAAACTCAAAGCTCATATAAAACCTCACACACTTATAGTGGGAGACTTCAATACACCACTCTCAACACTAGACAGGACCACAAATCAGAACCTCAACAAAGAAACAAAAGAATTAACAGAAGTTATGTCTCAACTGGGGCTAACAGACATCTATAGAACATTCCATCCAAAGACAAAAGAATATACCTTCTTCTCTGCTCCACATGGAACCTTCTCTAAAATCGACCACATACTAGGAGACATAACAAACCTCAACAGATACAAGAGAATAGAAATAGTCCCCTGTATCTTATCGGACCACCATGCTTTAAAATTGGAATTCAACAACAATACAAATAGCAGAAAACCTGCAAAGTCATGGAAACTTAACAATGTGCAATTGCACCACTCCTGGGTCAAAGAAGAAATAAAGAAAGAAATTAAAGACTTTCTAATATTCAACGAGAATGAGGATACAACATACCCGAACTTATGGGACACCTTGAAAGCAGTGCTACGAGGAAGTTCATTGCACTAAGTGCCCATATGAAGAAAACAGAGGATAGTCACATAAATGAATTAACAGCGCAACTGAAAACCTTAGAACAGAGAGAAGCGAATTCACCCGCAGGAGCAGACGCCAGGAAATAATCAACTTGAGGGCTGAAATCAACAAAATAGAAACCAGGAAAACAATACAAAAAATCAATGCAACAAAGAGTTGGTTTTGTGGAGAAAATCAACAAGATTGATAAACCTTTATCCAAATTAACGAAAAAGCAGAGACAGAACATGCAAATTAACAAAATCAGAAACGAAATGGGGAACATAACAACAGACACAGAGGAAATCCAGACAATTTTCAGGTCATACTTCGAAAATCTGTATTCCACAAAAATTGAAAATTCAAAGGAAATGGACAAGTTTCTGGATAACTATCACTTACCAAAATTAAATCAAGAACAGACAAACAACTTAAATAGACCTATAACCCGAAATGAAATAGAAGCAGTCATCGAAAGCCTTCCAACGAAAAAAAAGTCCAGGGCCAGATGGATTCAGTGCAGAATTCTACCAGACATTCAAGGAAGAACTAATACCACTACTCCTCAAACTGTTCCACAAGATAGAAACAGAAGGTTTATTGCCAATCTCTTTTTATGAGGCCACAATAACTTTGGTACACAAACCTCACAAAGACATAACTAAGAAAGAAAACTACAGACCAATATCCCTGATGTACATCGATGCAAAAATACTCAATAAAATAATGGCAAACCGAATTCAAAAATACATCAGAGAAATCATCCACCATGATCAAGTAGGCTTCATACCTGGATTGCAGGGATGGTTTAACATACGAAAATCTATCAACGTGATCCACCATATAAACAAACTGAAAAAGAAAAACCATATGATTATCTCCCTAGATGCAGAAAAAGCCTTCGATAAAATTCAACACCCTTTCATGATAAAGGTATTAGAGAGGTCAGGGATAACAGGAACATACCTAAACATAATAAGAGCAATATACAACAAACCAACTGCCAACATCAAACTGAATGGAGAGAAACTTAAGCCAATTCCTCTAAAATCAGGAACAAGACAAGGCTGTCCTCTCTCTCCATATCTCTTCAATATCGTACTAGAAGTTCTAGCTAATGCTATAAGACAACAAAAGGAGATCAAGGGCATCCAAATTGGAAAGGAAGAAGTCAAACTGTCTCTATTTGCAGATGATATGATAGTTTACATAAGCGACCCAATAAACTCTACCAGGGAACTCCTACAGCTGATAAACACCTTCAGCAAACTAGCAGGATACAAGATAAACTCAAAAAAAATCAGTAGCCCTATTTTTTTCAGACGACAAAGAGGCAGAGAAAGAAATCAGAGAAACATCACCCTATACAATAGCCACAAGCAACATAAAGTATCTTGGTGTAACCCTTACCAAACAAGTAAAAGATCTATATAATAAGAACTTTGTGACTCTAAAGAAAGAAATTAAAGAAGATACCAGAAAATGGAAAGACCTCCCATGCTCTTGGATAGGTAGGATAAACATAGTAAAAATGGCAATCTTACCAAAAGCAATCTACAGATTCAATGCAATCCCCATTAAAAATCCCACCACAATTCTTCACCGACCTTGAAAGGATAATAATCAACTTTATATGGAAAAACAAAAGACCCAGAATAGCCAAAACAACCCTATACAATAAAAGAACATCAGGAGGCATCACCATTCCTGACTTTAAGCTCTACTACAGAGCTATAGTTCTGAAAACAGCCTGGTATTGGCATAAAAATAGACAGGTAGACCAATGGAATCGAATTGAAAATCCTGATATTAATCCACGCACCTATGAACACCTGATTTTCGACAAAACAGCTAAAATTATACAATGGGGCAAAGACAGCATCTTCAACAAATGGTGCTGGCACAATTGGATGAGGGTGTGTAGAAGACTGCAGATAGACCCATGTCTGTCGCCATGCACAAAACTCAAGTCCAAATGGATCAAAGACCTCAACATCAATCCAGCCACATTGAACCTCTTAGAAGAGCAAGTAGGAGGTACCCTTGAACAAATTGGTATAGGAGACCGCTTCTTGAACATAACTCCAGGGGCACAGACACTGAAAGAAACAATTAATAAATGGGACCTCTTCAAACTTAGAAGCTTCTGTAAGGCAAAGGACACAGTTGACAAGACCAAACGGCAGCCCACTGACTGGGAAAGATTTTCACTAATCCTATATCCGACAAAGGGCTGATCTCCAAAATATACAAAGAACTCAAGAAACTAGTCAACAAAACACCAAATAACCCTATTAAAAAATGGGGTACAGAACTGAAGAAAAGGCTGAAAGACACTTAAGAAAATGCTCCACATCCCTTAGCTATCAGGGAAATGCAAATCAAAACAACTTTGAGATACCATCTTACCCCTGCCAGAATGGCTAAAATTAGAAACACCAGTGATGACTTATGTTGGAGAGGATGTGGAGAAAGTGGAACACTCCTCCACTGCTGGTGGGAGTGCAAACTCATACAGCCACTTTGGAGATCAGTATGGCGGTTCCTCAGGAAAATGGGAATTAGTTTACCACAGGACCCGGCAATCCCCCTCTTAGGCATATACCCAAAGGATTCACATCAATGCAACAAAGACATCTGTTCAACTATGTTCATAGCAGCACTATTTGTAATAACAAGAACCTGGAAGCAACCTAGATGCCCTTCAATTGAAGAATGGTTAATGAAGATGTGGCACATCTACACAATGGAATACTACTCTGCAGAAAAAAAAATAATGGTATCTTGAAATTCGCAGGCAAGTGGATGGCACTTGAAGAAACCATCCTGAATGAGGTAACCCAGTCACAAAAAGAGGAACACAGTATGTACTCACTCATATATGGATTTTAGACCTAGATCAAATGATCACCAGCCTATAATTCACATCACCAGGGGAACTAGGATACAAGTTGTATTCTAAGAGATTCATATAAAGTCCCTCACAGAACTGGGAAGGGACAAGTCCCCCAGACCTCAGGTATAGTGGGGGAGGACAGCTAATGGAGAGAGAAGTAGGAGAAAATGAGAGGGAGGGAGAGGAAGGCATGTGTGACCAGGAGGATTGAGCCTGGTTAGGAATGGAAAATAGGAAAGAGAGAGAGAGACAGAGACAGAGAGAGAGAACATAAAAGAGGGAGCCAATATTGGTTTGAAGATAAAGTTGAACACAAAGAAAGGTCGAGGGAACTACAAGACTGCTCCCAACTAACAATCTCAGCTTCCGTGGAAAGGCTATCATAAATGCCCTTCCCGGAGAGTGAGATCAACAACTAACTTCTCCATGGAGTCCTCAACTAATGCCTGTTGAAAACAGGAGCAAACACCCATACATAAACACTGAGTCAAACTAGAACCCAGAAGCAGATGGAGAGGACAAGACCATGCGGTAGAAGTACATAGAGACAGCTTACCTGAACAAGGAGGAGCTAAGGGCCACTAGACTGATAGCTGGGAAGCCAACAGGGGTCTGACTCGGACCCCCTGAATATGGGTCTCAGCCAGAAGGTCTGAGCAGTCTAAGAGACCTCAGACAGTGGAGCCAGGATGTATCCCTGGTGCACAAAAGGACTTTGCAAACATATCCCCCATGGAGGGATAACTGCCTTATTCTAGAGATAGGAGAGAAGCCCTAGTCCCTACTTCACAGGACCTGTCAGATCTACATGACCCCAACTGGATGGCATTCCCCTACATATTGTATTGTGGTGGGGGGTTGGGAGGGGAGCGTGTTTAGAGTGCATGGGAGAGGGTAGAGAGGGCAAAAGGGAGGGAAGGAGGGAGGGAGGGCTTTGGGGGAGGGAGGGGGGGGGAGGTCGAGGGAACTGGGATCGACATGTAAAATAATAAAAAAAAAAAAAAAAAAAAAAAAAAAAAAAACACGCTTTGACTCCAAAATTTAAGTTGAAGAACAAGTTACTGGGGAAAAGTATTTCTATTTTTGTTTCCACAGAAAATGAAATGATGTGGATTCCTTCCAGACTAATGTGGTTTGATCACACCAGACCGCCTGAAACAGAGTACAAGCTGATCCTACATTCCAAACAGCTGGACAAAACAGCCCTACAGACTACAGCAAGGATATCTGAATCTTCTTCGAATCCCCCAAGACAGCGCACCTTACCAGCAGGAAGTAGTTTGGAAAGAACGGCGCCCAAATTCCCAAATATTGTGTATAAATGTTTGTTTTCATTTAATTGGACTTTGTTATATAAAATTAAATAAAAAATACTCTAAAAAAAAAAAAAAACATGGGATCAAGCTCCTCTAAAGGTAAGAGGATGCAGAGGAGTTACCTTCATTTTCAATAAAGGGAAAAGGATTATGGTACAGGTGATTAATTGTATTGTTTCCGTTCTAGAAATTAGAAATCTGAAGCATAGAAAACAGGTTTAAAATACTCATCATTATACTTGAATGGCACAATGATTCTTTCGTTTTCATGCTTATGTCACTATAGGCATGTTGTAGCTTGAGAGACTGGTAAATATGTAGAACTCAAAAGAAAGAGCCCTGCTTTGTTTTTGGTGATAAACTCTGTGAGGCTGTAAAGTTAGTTCATCGGTGGGTATACTCCTTTAAGCATGTGGGAGGGGCACTAGAATGTGACAGAATGTTGGTTCATAAATGTTGCCTGGCAACCCTGTTGTGTTCTGTATCCTGGTATCATGGGCCAAGGACCAGAGAGCAGCTTCGAGAAAGTGTTATCATGGGACATTACAGTTTCCCAAGGTAACTATCTCCTAAAACTTTTAATGACAACATTTGATTCGCCTAAACAAGTCATAGCCACACCTGTGGAGGTGTGCCTACAGCTTTTACTGGTTACCAAATTCAAGATTATCCAGTCATCAGAGAATGTAGTCTGTGGAGAAACAGTTCAAATACTTCTGTTTATGAATACTCTAGCTCCTAAGAAGTCAAACTATGGAACAAAAGATAATAAGACTCACAATTATTCATCAAAAGGTGAGTTTTCCATTGATGACTTCCTTCAGGAAGGTGATAATCCATTTGTTAGAGTAGACTTTGTGATTATTGGATTTCAGTCCATCTCTTTTGAGGCAGCCGCCCATCATTAAATATGTGATATCGTCTAAAAACGCTGCATATACAACGACAGTTCAGCATTTAAACATGTTACTACTCTGCAATGCGATTAAATAAGGGATGAACCTGGGAGTTTCCCACAATCATGTGGGAGTCAACAGAGAGTCAATTGTGTGGAGTATGGCAGATCATTTCATCCTCTGATTATGTTGTTATTTGATTATTAAAATAGGACATTAGATAATCCATGATATGTGGATTGTGGTGACGCGATATGGGAGGCAATTATTATAGACCATCTTAATGTCAATTATGTAGTTAAAATATTTAAATTCATCACGACCGCATCGTTCAAGAGCCTGATTTGGAGCCACCTTAGGGAAGTGGATGATGTTACATGAACTCATTATTTGATTATTTCATTATATAAAACAATGATTATATCGTCCATGACACCTGGAATCTGGTGCCACGGATCATCTAATTACATAATTAATGAATGTAAATTGACAATCTGTGTTAATCCCCAAGGTAATGTAAATATTTATATAGTTATGTAAACAACAATCCCCGATTCCATGAAGATACCTGTAAAGCCCCCACTTGTGGAGATAATGTGCAATATCTTCACATTGTATGATTCATTGACTCAATTGATGATGATGACATCCTTCATGACTGGAGTCTGGCCATGCTTCCCTGCCATTAGCATGCTACATCCACTATTTATTGTGACAGTTAGCTATTAGTGACTTATTTAATACTTTAAATTAGGTAAACGACAGACACTGCCATCACCGATTACATTAGGGTGCAAAAATCTGTCAGGGACAAGGTTAGGAAAGTTGTAGACATGAGCAGAGCATTTTCTGAATGATATATGCATCTTCCAGAGTTCGAGGGATGCTGGGTGATTGAGTCCTTAAGGTTGCACGGTGCCCTCTGAGAAGCACAAGTACTTCACCAAGGCCGGAACGGTGGTCTGGCTCTTGACTCCCTTTCTTCCTCTACATCTTCACATTGGTTGTGGTCTACCATGAGAAGAAGGAGTAGCACTAGGAGGAGTCGGCATCATCACCGAGACCTGGCATAAGGATGACGACTCAGAAGACAGAAGAACATCTCTCTCTCTCAGCTATGCTATTGATGCACCTGCTGCATCCATCTTTTCAGCTGTTATCAACATTGTGGCTACTATTGCTAAGCCAAGATTGGGCCCACTATCTCATGTTCTGCCTCACCACAACAGACATTAAGGCGCTTGTGATGAGGTCAGGCCAACAGAATTCATCAGGCAAGACAGTATGATTATCTGACGATTAACTGATGGCCTGTTAAATATGCGTGATGACAGCATACAGTTTCATACCTGGCAAGTCTGCCCAGGAATTGATGATACAAAAAAATGTCAATGGCTTACATATTTAAAGATGTAATTATTAAATTCTTTCATTATATAATCTGTGATCCCTGAAGTTTGGCGCCACCTTGTGTGACTCAAGTGTGACAGACGATCTAACTATCTGATTATTTCATTATTCAAATCTGTCTTTTTCTACTCCAGGGAGAGTGGAGTCTGTATACACCTTGTTGGTGTTAAATTGTATCTTGTGAATTCTTTCATTCTTTCTTTCTTTCATTCTTTCTTTCTTCCTTTCTTTATTTAAATCAATGTTGATATCATTTTGTTATCTCTCTAGGGGTTAATTATGAGAAACTAACTCTTTATTCATTCATTTTTTGTTCAAATCTATGATTAAGAACTCAATGCCTCTTCAGTATTGAGCAATCATTTAGGCTTCACGCATAAAACACCATCCACTTGTTTAATGTGTATTCATTTAATTATGAAAATCTGTCATTATGTATTCAGTGATCACTGGAGATTTGAGCCTCCTTAGGGGAGACCGTTGTACCAGACTATCACGCCATCTAATACTACACTTACTTCTTTAACTGTTAAACTAGGAAATTAAGTAATAATTCATCATTTAATTTACATATTTAAAAACATGTAATGTTATGGACCATAAGTCCCGTTTGGAGTCAGATTTTGGTAGTTGATGATGTAATATCATCTCATTACTTCATCATTTAGCTATGTAAATAGATCTTTATATCAGCGATAGGTTTAGGACTTTGGTGCCATCTCATCAGTGTTAATATAAAAGGCCCACTAATTAATTTTGTATTTATTTTTGTAAAACATCATTATTCCAGTAAGAGATCAGTCTGACTACTCCATGTGGGATTTAAGTATGCACCACCATGCCATTTTTCAATCATTTTTCATTATATATTAATTATTAAAATCGATGAAGTTGTTTTTCTTCTTGACTGGAGTCGGGCCAAAACTCCATGGGAGTTAATCACATGGCATTATTTAATTATCTAAGTACTACTTCCTTGACAATCACTGGAGTTTGGTTCCAAATTTTGAAAGTTAAATATGGAGGACTATCCAATTATTAACTCATTTGATTGCGTAAGTAATTATGGTGTCATCCGGCATTTGGCTGCAGTGGCATTGACACAGCAGGAGGTTGGTACCAGAAGCAGAGGACAGAGAAGGAGAGACACTGCCTTATACAGTGATTACTGATTATGCAATAGTAGATTTTGAATAATTGAATGATTACACGATTAAAAAAAAAAACTGTACTGTTTCGCATCATCAGTTTCCGAGATTTTGCAACAGAACTGACCCATGATGGACACAGTGACCACCGATTTTAAAAATGGAATAACTGAATAATCTCCTGATCAGGGAACCTCATCTAATGAACTCTGTCGGGCTGTTTACATGACACACCAGCAACAATAAATAACTCTAAATAACCATATTAGAAAGCAGGGTACAGGACTTAATAGAGAACAGTCAATTGAGGAATCCAAAAATGACTGAAAGAAACATAAGACACTGCTCAAAATCCTTAATCATCATCCTAATGCAAATCTAAACAACTCTTAGAAACCATGGGATCAAGCTCCTCTATAGGTAAGAAAATGAAGCAGAGATTATTTTATTTTCAATAAAGGGAAAAGGATTATAGTAGAGGCGATTAATTGTATTGTTTCCATTGTAGAAATTAGAAAATTGAGCATAGAAAACAGGTTTAAAATACTCATCATTGTACTTGAATGGCAAAATGATGCTTTCGTTTTTCATGCTTATGTCACTATAGGCATGTTGTAGCTTGAGAGACTGGTAAATATGTAGAACTCATAAGAAAGTGCCCTGCTTTGTTTTTGAGAAGCTCATTGAGTCTGTAAGGTTAGTTCATAGTTGGGGATACTCCTTTTAGCATTGGGGAGGGGGTCCTAGAATGTGACAGAATGTTGGTACATAAATGTTGACTGGCAACCCTGCTTGCATTCTGTATCCTGGTATCATGGGCCAAGGACCAGAGCGAAGCTTCGAGAATGGGTAAACTTGGGACATTACAGTCTCCCAAGATAACTATCTCCAAAAAATTTAATGACAGCATTTGATTCACCTAAGAAAGTCATACCCACACCTCTGGAAGTGGGCCTACTGCTTTTACTATTTTCCAAATTCAAGATTAACTAATCATCACTGAACATAGTCTGTGGAGAAACTGTTCAAAGTCTTCTGTTAATGAATACTCTCTCTCCCTAAGAAGTCACACTATGGAACAAAAGATAATAAGACTCACAATTATTCATCAAAGGGTGAGTTTGCCATTGTTGACTTCCTTCAGGAAGGTGATAATCCATTTGTTAGAGTAGACTTAGTGATTGTTGGATTTCAGTCCATCTCTTTTGAGGCAGCCGTCCAACATTAAATATGTGATATCTTCTAAAATCCCTACATACATAATGACAGTTCAGCATTTCAACATGTTACTACTCTGCTCTGCGATTAAATAAGGGATGAACCTGGGAGTTTCCCACAATCATGTGGGAGTCAACTGAGAGACAAATGTGTGGAGTATGGCAGACCATTTCATCCTTTGATTGTGTTGTTATTTGATTATTAATATCGGACATTAGATAATCCATGATCAGTGGATTGTGGTGATGCGATGTGGGAGGCAATTCTTATTGACCATCTTAATATCAATTATGTAGTTAAAATATTTAAATTTATCACAACAGCATCGTTCAATAGTCTGGTTTGGAGCCACCTTAAGGAAGTGGATTATGTTACATGAACTCATTATTTGATTATTTAATTATATAAAACAATGATTATATCATCCATGACACCTGGAATCTGGTGCCACAGATCATCTAATTACATAATTAATGTATTTAAGTTGACAATCTGTGTTAATCTCCAAGATAATGTAAATATTTGTATAGTTATGTAAACAAAATCCTCCATTCCATGAAGAGACCTGTAAAGCTCCCACTTGTGGAGATATTGTGCATTATCATCACATTGTATGATTCATTGACTCAAGTGATGATGACATCCTTCATGCCTGGAGTCTGGCTATGCTTCCTGCCAGTAGAATGCTACATCCCCTATTTATTGTGACAGTTAACTAATACTCACTTATTTAATTCTTTAAATTTGTAAACGTCAGACAGTGCCATCACCGAATATGGTTATGTTGCAAATATCTGTCAGGTAGAAGTTTAGGAAAGTTGTAGACATGGCCAGAGCATTTTCTGAATGATCTATGCATCTCCCAGGGTACGAGGGATGCAGGATGATTAAGTCCAGAAGGTTGCACGGTGCCCCATGAGAAGAACAAAGACTTCACCAAGGCCCGCATCCTGGTCGGGTGTTGACTACCTGCTCTTCCTACACATCTTCACATCGCTTGAGATCTACCATGAAAAGAAGGAGTGGCACTAGTCAGTCGGCACCATCACCGAGACCTGATAAAGGATGACGACTCAGAACACAGAAGAACATCTCTCTCTCAGCTATGCTGGTGATACACCTGCTGCAGCCAACTTTTCAGCTGTTATCAACATTGTGGCTACTATTGCTAAGCCAGGATTGGACCCATTATCTCACTTCCTGGCGCATCACAACAGAGATTGGGCGCTTGTGATGATGTCAGGCCATCACAATTCATCAGGCAAGACTGTATGATTATGTGACAAATAACTGATGGCATTTTAAAAATGCGTGATAACAGCATACAGTTTCATACATGGCAAGTCTGCCCAGGAATTGATGATACAAAAAAGGTCAACGGCTTACATATTTAAAGATGTAATTATTAAATTCTTTCATTATAAAATCTGTGATGCCTGAAGTTTGGTGCAAACTTGTGTGACTGAAGTGTGACAGGCGATCTTACTATCTGATTATTTCATTATTCAAATCTGTCTGTTTCTACTCCAGGAAGAGTATAGTGTGGATTCATCTTGTTGGTGTTAAATTGTACCTTGTGATTTCTTTCTTTCTTTCTTTCTTTCTTTCTTTCTTTCTTTCTTTCTTTCTTTTAAATCAATGTTGATATTATTTTGTTTTCTCTCTAGGGGTGAATTATGAGAATTTATCTCTCTATTCATTTGTTTTTTGTTCAAATCTATGATTAAGAATTCAATGTCTCTTCAATGTTGAGCAATCATTTAGGCTTCACGCATAAAACAACATCCACTTGTTTAAGGTTTATTCATTTAATTATTAAAATCTGTCAATTATGTTTTCAGTGATCACTAGAGTTTTGAGCCTCCTTAGGGTCGACCGTTGTACCAGACCATCACATCATCTAATACTACACTTACTTCTTTAACTGTTAAACTAAGAAATTAAGTAATAATTCATCATTTAATTTACGTATTTAAAATACAGGTAATGTTATGGACCATAAGTCCCTTTTGGAGTCAGATTTTGGGAGTTGATGAAGTAATATCATCTCATTACTTCATCATTTAGCTATGTAAATAGATCTTTACATCTTCGATAGGTTTAGGATTTTGGTGCCATCTCGTCAGTTTTACTATAAAAGGCCCACAAATTAATTATCAATTTAGTTTTTTAAAAACGTCATTATTCCAGTAAGAGATCAGTCTGACTACTCCATGTGGGATTTAAGTATGCACCACCATGGCATCAGCAGCATAGCTTCTGGACTCTATCATCTAGCATCCCTAGTACTCTGTGAGATGCATAGATCATTCAGAAAATGCTCTGCCCATGTCTACAACTTTCCTAAACTTCTCCCTGACAGATATTTGCACCCTAACCATAATCGTTGATGCCACTGTCAGTAAATGCTAACTGTCACAATAAATAGGGGATGTAGCATTTTACTGGCAGGGAAGCATGGCCAGAATCCAGTCATGAAGGATGTCATCATCATCATCAATTGAGTCAATGAATCATGAAATGTGAAGATATTGCACATTATCTCCACAAGAGTTTGCTTTATATGTCTCTTCATGGAATGGAGGATTTTGTTTACATAACTATACAAATATTTACATTATTTTGGGGATTAACATAGATTGTCAATTTAAAATCATTAATTATGTAATCAGATGATCTGTGGCACCAGATTCCAGGTGTCATGGACAATATAATCATTGTTTTATATAATTAAAAAATCAAATAATGAGTTCATGTAACATCATCCTCTTCTTTAAGGTGGCTCCAAACGAGGCTCATGAATGATGCTGTCATGATTAATTTAAATATTTTAACTACACAATTGATATTAAGATGGTTTATAATAATTGCCTCCCACATCAAGTCACCACAATCCACTGATAACAGATTATCTAATGTCCTATTTTAATAATCCAAATAACAACATAATCAGAGGATGAAATGGTCTGCCATACTCCACACATTTGTCTCTCAGTTGACTCCCACATGATTGTGGGAAACTCCCAGGTTCATCCCTTATTTAATCGCAGAGCAGAGTAGTAACATGTTGAAATGCTGAACTGTCATTGTGTATGTAGGGTTTTTAGAAGATATCACATAGTTAATGTTGGACGGCTTCCTCAAAGAGATGGACTGAAATCCAATAATCACAAAGTCTACTCTAACAAATGGATTGTCACCTTCCTGAAGGAAGTCAACAAGGGCAAACTCACATTTTGATGGATGAATAATTGTGAGTCTTATTATCTTATGTTCCATAGTTTTACTTCTTAGGAGAGAGTGTATTCACAAACAGAAGACTTTGAACTGTTTCTCCACAGACTACATTCTCTGATGATTAGGTAATCTTGAATTTGCTATTCAGTAAAAGCTGTAAGCATACTTCCAGAGGTGTGGCTATGACTTGATTAGGCGAATGAAATTCTGTCATTACAACTTTTTAGGAGATAATTATCTTGGGAGATTGTAATGTCCCATGATACCACTTTCTAGAAGCTGCTCTCTGGTCCTTGGCCCATGATACCAGAATACAGAATGCAACCAGGGATGCCAGGCAACATTTATGAACCAACATTCTGTCACATTCTGGTGCCCCTCTCCCATGCTAAAAGGAGTATACTGACCGATGAACTAACCTTACAGCCTCACTGAGTTTCTCATAAAAACAAAGCAGGGCTCTTTCTTCTGAGTTCTACATATTTACAAGTTTCTCAAGCTCCAACTTGCCTATAGTGACATAAGCATGAAAACGAAAGCATCATTGTGCAATTCAAGTACAATGAAAAGTATTTTAAACCTGTTTCCTATGCTTCAATTTTCTAATTTCTAGTCCGGAAACAATACAATTAATTGAATCCAACAGAATCCTTTTCCCTTTATTGAAAAGAAAATAAACTCTTCTTCATCCTCTTCCCTTTATAGTAGTTCCGATCCCATGGTTTCTCAGTGTTGTTTAGGTTTGCATTAGGCTGATGTTTAAGGATTTTGAGCAGTGTCTTATGTTTCTTTCAGTCATTTTGGATTCCTCAATTGACTGTTCTCTATTAAGTCCTATATCCTGCTTTCTAATATTGTTATTTAGAGTGATTTATTGTTTTGCGGTGTGTCATGTTATCAGCCCAACAGAGTTCATTAGATGTGATTCCCTGATCAGGAGATTATTCAGTTATTCCATTTGTAAAATCGCTGGTCACTGTGTCCTTCATGGGTCAGTTCTGTTGCAACCTCTCAAAAACTGATGATGTGAAACAGTACAGTTTTTTAAAATCTTTGCAACCATTCGATTGTTAAAAATCTATTATTATGTAATCAGTAATCAAAGTATAAGGCATTGTCCCCCATTCTCTGGGCACTGCTTTTGATACCGATCGCCTGCTATGTCAGTCCCACAGCAGTCAAATGACAGATGACACAATCATTACTTAGGCAATCAAATAAGTTAATAATTGGATAGTCCTCCATACTTAACACTCATAAGATAGAGCTAAACTCCTGTGATTGTCAAGGAAGTAGTACTTAGATTATTACATAATGCCACGTGATTAAATCCCATGGAGGAATGGCACGACTAGGTCAAGAAGAACATCATCTTCATCCATTTAAGTAGTTAATATATAAACAAAATGATTGAAAAATGACATGGTGGTGCATAGTTAAATCCCACATGGAGTAATCAGACTGACTACTCCTGGAATAATGATTTTTTTAAAATATTAAATTGATAATTATTTAGTGGGCCTTTTTCATAACACTGGCGAGATGGCACCAAAGTCCTAAACCTATCGCTGATGTAAAGATCTATTTAAATAGCTAAATTATGAAGTAATGAGATGATATTACATCATCAACTCCCAAAATCTGACTCCAAAGCGACTTATGATCCATAAAATTACCTGTATTTTAAATACATAAATTAAATGATGAATTATTACTTAATTTCCTAGTTTAACGTTAAAGAAGTAAGTGTAGTATTAGATGATGTGATGGTCTAGTACAACGGTCTCCCTAAGGAGCTAAAACCTCCTAGTGATTACTGAATACATAATGACAGATTTTCATAATTAATGAATAAACCTTAAACAAGTGGATGGTCTTTTATGCATGAAGTCTAAATGATTGCTCAATACTGAAGTGACATTGAGTTCTTAATCATAGGTTTGAACAAAAAATGAATGAATAAAAAGATTGTTTCTCATAATTCACCCCTACAGAGGTAACAAAATGATATCAACATTGATTTAAATAAAGAAAGGAAGAAAGAAAGAAAGAAGAAAGAAAAAAGAAGAAAAATTATAGAAAGGAAGAAAGTATTCACAACATACAAATTAACACCAACAAGGTTGATCCAGACTCCACTCTTCCTGGAGTAGAAAAAGACAGATTTGAATAATGAAATAATCAGATACTTAGATCTTCTGTCACACTTGAGTCACACAAGGTGGCGCCAAACTTCAGGGATCACAGATTATATAATGAAAGAATTTAATAATTACATCTTTAAATATGTAAGCTGTTGACCTATTTCTTTGTATCATCAATTCCTAGGCAGACATGGCAGGTATGAAAATGTATGCTGTCATCACACATTTTTAAAATGCCATCAGATAATCGTCAGATAATGATACTACTGTCTTGCCTGATGAATTCTGTTGGCCTGACCTAATCACAGGCGCCTGAATCTCTGTTGTGATGTGGCAGGACGTGAGATAATGGGCCCAATCCTGGTGTAGCAATAGTAGCCACAATGATGATAACAGCTGAAAAGATGGCCGCAACAGGGGCATCACCAGCATAGCTGAGAGAGAGATGTTCTTCAGTGTTCTGAGTCGTCATCCTTTTGCCAGGTCCCAGTGATGGTGCCGACCTCCTAGTGCCACTCCTTCTTCTCACGGTAGATCACAAACGATGTGAAGATGTGGAGGAAGAGGAGGTAGTCAACACCCAGACTACTGTGCCGGACTTGGTGAAGCCTTGTACTTCTTGGAGGGCACCGTGCCACCTTATGGACTCAATCACCCTGCATCCCTCATACTCTGGGAGATGCATAGATCATTCAGAAAACGCTCTGCCCATGACTACATCTCTCCTAATCTTGTCCCTGACAGATTTTTGCACCTGAACTTAATCGGTGATGGCACTGTCTGTTGTTTACATAATTTAAAGAATTTAATAAGTCAGTAATAGGTATCTGTCACAATGTATAGGGGATGTACCATTTTTCTGACACGGAAGCATGGCCAGACTCAGTCATGATGGATGTCATCATCATCAATTGAGTCAATGAATCATAAAATGTAGATATTGCACATTAACTCCACAAGAGGGAGCTTTACAAGTCTCTTCATGGAATGGAGGATTGTTGTTTACATTACTATAAAAACATTTACATTATCTTGGGGATTAACACAGATTGTCAACTTAAATACATTAATTATGTAATTAGATGATCTGTGGCACCAGATTCCAGGTGTCATGGATGATATAATCATTGTTTTATATAATTAAATAATCAAATAATGAGTTCATGTAACATCATCCACTTCCCTAAGGTGGCTCCAAACCAGGCTCATGAACGATGCTGTCGTGATTAGTTTAAATATTTTAACTACATAATTGATATTAACATGGTCTATAATAATTGCCTCCCACTTCGCGTCACCACAATCCACTGATCATTGATTATCTAATGTCCTATATTAATAATCAAATAACAACACAATCAGAAGATGAAATGGTCTGCCATACTCCACACAATTGCCTCTCAGTTGATTCCCACATGATTGTGGGAAACTCCCAGGTTCATCCCTTATTTAATCGCAGAGCATAGTAGTAACATGTTTAAATGCTGAACTGTCATTGTGGATGCAGGGTTTTTAGAAGATATCACATATTTAATGTTGGATGGCTGCCTCAAAAGAGATGGAATGAAATCCAACAATCACTAAGTCTACTCTAACAAATGGATTATCACCTTCCTGAAGGAAGTCAAAAAGGGGCAAACTCACCTCTTGATGAATAATTGTGAGTCTTATTATCTTTTGTTCCAAAATTTTTTCTTCTTAGGAGAGAGAATATTCATAAACAGAAGACTTTGAACAGTTTCTCCACAGAATACGTTCAGTGATGATTAGGTAATCTTGAATTTGGAAAGCAGTAAAAGATGTAGGTACACTTCCAAAGGTGTGGCTATGACTTTTTTAGGTGAATAAATGCTGTCATTAAATTTTTATGAGATTGTTTTCTTGGGAGACTGTAATGTCCCATGTTAAACCATTCTCGAAGCTTAGCTCTGGTCCTTGGCCCATCATACCAGGATACAGAATGCAAGCAGGGTTGCCAGGCAACATTTATGAACCAACATTCAGTCACTTCTAGTGCCCCTCCCCCATGCGAAAGGGGTATACCCCCCCCTCAATGAACTGACCTTACAGCCTCACTGAGTTAGTTTCTCCCAAAAACAAAGCAGGGCTCTTTCTTTTGAGTTCTACATATTTACCATTCTCTCAAGCTACAACATGCCTATAGAGACATAAGCATGAAAAACGAAAGCATCATTTTGCCATTCAAGTACAATGATGAGTACTTTAAACCCTGTTTTCTATGCTTCAATCTTCTAATTTCTACAATGGAAACAATACAATTAATCGCCTCTACTATAATCCTTTTCCCTTTATTGAAAATAAAATAAACTCCTCTTCATCCTCTTCCCTTTAGAGGGGCTCGATCCCATGGTTTCTCAGAGTTGTTTAGGTTTGCATTAGGCTGATGTTTAAGGATTTTGAGCAGTGTCTTCTGTTTCTTTCAGTCATTTTGGATTCCTCAATTGACAGTTCTCTATTAAGTCCTGTACCCCACTTTCTAATATGGTTATTTAGAGTGATTTATTCTTGGTGGTGTGTCATGTTATCAGCCCGACAGAGTTCATTAGATGAGATTCCCTGATCAGGAGATTATTCAGTTATTCCATTTTTAAAATCGCTGGTCACTGTGTCCTTCATGGGTTAGTTCTGTTGCAACCTCTCAGAAACTGATGATGCGAAACAGTACAGTTTTTTTTTTTTTAACTCCGTGTAATCATTCGATTGCTAAAAATCTACTATTACATAATCAGTAATCACTGTATAAGGCAGTGTCCCCCATTCTCTGAAAACTGCTTCTGAAACCGATCTCCTGCTGTGTCAATCCCTCAGCAGCCAAATGACGGATGACACCATCATTAATTACGCAATCAAATAAGTTAATAATTGGATAGTCCTCCATACTTAACACTCATAAGATGGAGCCAAATTCCAGTAATTGTCAAGGAAGTAGTACTTAGATTGTTAAATAATGCCACATGATTAACTCCCATGGCGGAATTTCCTGACTCGAGTCAAAAGAACAACATCTTCATCGATTTAAATAATTAATATATAATGAAATATGTTTGAAGAATGACATGGTGGTGCATACTTAAATCCCACATGGAGTAGTCAGAATGATCTCTTCCTGGAATAAAGATGTTTTTAAAAAATTAAATTGATAATTAATTAGTGGGCCAGGGCCAGGGCCAGGGCCAGGGCCAGGGCCAGGGCCAGGGCCAGGGCCAGGGCCAGGGCCAGGGCCAGGGCCAGGGCCAGGGCCAGGGCCAGGGCCAGGGCCAGGGCCAGGGCCAGGGCCGTGAAATACTGGGCTGATGTCTGAATGCTTCTGTACTGACAGGAAGATCTTGCTGGGACCTGGCACTCTCCATGTGATGCCTCTTTAGCAGAGGCCCTGCTGTGGAGGCTCTTTCACTCATGACTTTCACAATATAATAGACCTCATTGGGAAGATTGATTTCTCTAATTACAATCATGCACATTTGATTTGTATTATATAAAGCAATTAATACTGAAGGAAACTGTTAATACTTTAAACACCTAAGTACCTGGGTTATAGGAATGAGTGCTCACAATATTGTGTATTAACAAGTTAAAATATGTTTGGTTAAAGATTTGATTTCATTTTAATTATGTAGTGCCAGTGCATGGTTTTTTGTTTGCTCACACTTGTTCACAAGAATGTTAGCTTTTTGGGTTATTTTTGTAGCAGTAACTACAGAATTTTGTCAAAATCCGGACATAGGTCCTTGCAATAAACGTTCATTAATTTTTTCTCATTCATATCTCTAAACCTGTCTCTATCATTTCTCTGTCATCTTGATATGAAGTGATAGGGGATAGCTCATGAAAGAGGAAATCAACATCATGCAAACAATTTGGTGAAGATTTTAGCCATCATACTTTTCTTTAATTTCAATAATCAAAATGATTTTTTTTTGTGGACCACGGTTCTTACTAATTTCACTACACCCAAAATAAATGACAAACTGTTCAGCCCTTCTGATATAATCTGCAACCCAAGAGAGAGAGAGAGAGAGAGAGAGAGAGAGAGAGAGAGAGAGAGAGACAGAGAGACAGACAGACACACAGAGAAAGAAACACAGCATGAGGGAGTGAGAAATGATGGAGAGGAAAGAGATAATGGGAGCAAGAGAGACGTGAAACCAAGCTTCTCCACCTTCTGGTTTCACACTCTGTACCAAAGGCACCTCATATAAGACTGGGGAAGAAACCTCCCCTATGACTGGAGTCTATGCTTGAAGCTCTGATTGGCTACCAAATCCTGAGTTACAGGACTAAATGAGCAGAAAAGACACAGAACTTGAGGGCAGGTTTGGACCAGGACTACCAAACATTCTAAACTCTCTGTATAGATACAGAAGCCATTAGCGTTCCCACGCAACAACCCAGCCTCCCTAGTTATGCGTATCTTGGTTTAAGTATGGGTTCTTCCTTCTTCCCAGGGATGATATGGAGAGGGAAGGTTTCAGGAGTTGGTGGGATCTCTTTTAGCAGGTAGTGTGGTTTACAAGGTTTCCCTTAGCCACCATCCTGTAGACCATCAGCAACTGTTCCTTGAGAGATGGACAAAGTAGGTTGTGCAAAGCTTCAGCCTTAATATTGAGCTGCAGTTGGAGAGAGGACGTTCGAGTCGTGGCAGTGTTTGTTAGCACTGTTCCAAGCCCAACCTTCAGGGTGTCAAGGGGCGCACTCCCCTGGATTCACCTCAGGTCAGACTTCACCCTTGAAACTCCTGCCGTTGTTTCCCCATAGTAGTGGAAAGGGACAAGGTCTCCTGAGAAAATTGGCAGCATTGTGTGATGGAAGGGAGAGTTAGGAGAAAGAGAAGGGGAGAATGGAATGGGAAAGGAGAACAAGAGGCATCAAGAAGACTGAGTTTTGGAAAGAATAGAGGAGAGCAACAAAAGAGATACCATACTAGATGGAAATATAATAGGTGGTAAGAGAAATCTGGCACTAGGAAAATGTCCAGAGGTCTACAAGGATCACCCCAAATAAAAATATAAGCAATAGTGAAGAGACTACCTTAAATGCCCTTCCATATAATGATATTGATATCTACTTTATAGGATATTCTAGAGCCTTCATCCAGTAGTTGAAAGAAACAAGCAGACACCCACAGCTAAGCACTAAGTGGAACTCCTGGAATCCAGTTGCAGAGACAGAGGAGTGATAAGTACAGGGTTAAAGACCAGGTTCGAGATATCCACAGAATCACTTAAACAAAACAGTGCAGAGCTCATGCACCCCAGTCTGACAGTTGGGAATCCATAATATGACTGACCTAAAACCCCTAAAAGTGCATCTCATTTAGAAGGCCTAGTAAGTCTAAGGGATATCTGGCAGTGGAATCAGGATGAATCCCTGATGTATGAAAGGCTTCAGGAACCCATTCCCCATGGAAAAATATTCAGCCTATTCACATGGGGTTGGGCCTTGTCCCTAACCCAAATGACTTTGGGGTTGATGCAGACTTGAGAGGGATAGGAAACAGAGATGGTTATGGTAAAGTAACTTTGATTCTATTTTAACAGAATTCATTAAAATTAATAATAGGTAATAAGGTGGGGTCAACAAATTAGCTAACATTTGCTGGTGCCATGGCCCTGAAGACCCAGAGCTTTGGGCAAGATTATGGACATTGTCCTGAAGCAGTCACAGACTAACTGTGACTGTGGTATGAACACCATACCCCAGGGACCACTTTCATCTTTGGTGACTAGGAAATCCTGAAATTCCTACCTCCGCTCTCTAAGAACCATTACTAAAGGCTTCTGCCACCAGCCTGGCTTCATCGCTTCAAGTTTACTTAGTGAGACATTAGATGTGATGAATAACATGAAGAATTACACTTAACTGTATAGAAAACATCTTACATCTGTGAACCTGGCTGTCTCCATTACTAGTAATAGACAGAACCCTTACAAGACATTCAGTGAGTTTTACAAGAGTAAATGATAAAGGGAAAATAATATTTCCCATATTTGAAAAGACAATGGACTTTGAGGCAGAACACCTGCATTTGATGGGCACCATCTTCTGTTACTGGAGTTTAGTGCCAGAGACTGTTGTCTGGCTACACTAACAACCAGGCTCAGTCACTCATCATAAGTGAGCCAAGCTAATGAACTAACTTCTGTTGACAAGCCAAACTACTATACCAGCACTCTGGATTCAAGGTTAACAAATATCTCTCATGTTCTAGGACAGACTAATCTATAAGGTGAATTCTATTTAAGACAGGATATCACAGTAATACTATTCTTAAAAAGAGAGAAAAAATACAAAAGTAAAATTAATGAAAATTTAAACATCTATATTCAGTTTGAACATTTATGAAAACAAAAAAGAAAACAGTAAATAATCCAAATCAAGGGTCATAATAGACATAGAATGCAAATATATGCAAAACAAAATAAGAAAGCTAAATATGGAATTTTTCCCATATACTCGGTTCCGGTTTCTGCTATAAGGTGGTCATATAAGAAATCAATGTTTCTTTCATAGAGACATTTTCATTTGAAATACTCAAGACTTTTCTAAAATGTGACTCCCTGGAAAATGAGAATTTTATGAGTCTACAGTTGCCGTGGTAGTAGGCCAGAATGGACCCCACAAAGTTGACTTATGAGCTCCACACGAATGTCATTGTCCAAAAACTGGTAATTAATTTACAGACACACACATACAACAGAATCTTTCTTTTTCTGGTAAAAATGTCTTTGCCATGGTATTTTATAGCATCTTTGCATAATCCTATTTGAAGGCAATACTTCAAGTTGAAGCACCCATGAGCAAATAGTGAGGACATGAAGAAGCACGGAATTTGAAGTAATAATTACTTATATTCATATCCACAGCACAATAAGCTATGTTGTGGAATAATGGCATATGCCACGGGGTTGCTCATGCTACCTGAGTGAGTTCCAGCATTTTTAAGTTGCAGATCAAACTCAATTCTCCAGGATGTGTGGAACAAAGTGTTGTGGACTGCAGTTTGTAGGACTGTAATCAGAAACAGCAGCTCAGTCCCATGTCTATTCCTCAGTCAGTGAGTGTGGACAGGTGGAAGACAAGCTATCATTGACGAAAGGAAGACAGAGACATAATATGATGTCAGGCAGGTTCAGTCAGTACTGTAGGCTCCATTTTATTCATACATCAAACTTAAGTAGTCAAACAAAGGTGCAGCAATGGAGAGGGGACATCTATTAATATGTATAAAGGAAAACAGAAATTGCTTCCACTAATGCTACAGGCACTCCATAATTGCACATACTATGTGCCTTCAGTCACCCAATTGCTGCACTTCCTCCCTTACTTCAGGGTGGTTAACCTGTCTACTCCCAAATCATTGCTATTTGGATAGGAGACATTCATCATCAAGGCACAGGTGTCCAGTAGCAGGAAAGATAATGTCTTAAGGAAAATAGGAGTTATTGGAGCACTTTGAACTCATGACAAGTTGGAATGGATTCCCATTTAGGATTTGAGAAACTTCAGACTGGCAGAATATATTCCAGGGCTACCAAAGCCATACAGAAGTCTTGTATGTAAACAGATGATGAGGTCTACCTTTAACTGCTTGGTGGCAGTGCAAATGTTTAATCCAGGGACACAGGAGGCTGCCTGATTTTGCTTAGGTTGAGGCCAGCCAAATCCACAGAATGAGTTTATGTCCTGCACAGAAAAACCCTGTTTTGAAAACAAAAAACAAAACAGAACAAAGTCACATAAATGAAAAATCAGATCTACCTTCTGGTGGTAGCCTACATGTATAAATGGTATTGAAGGAGGAAGCTTTCCCTCTTTGTCTAATTTCCCTAGCTCTGGGTTCCATGTTTCTTCCTTTACTAACATAGGAGCCTACTTTTTGGAATTTTGATGTACAATGACCAGCTGACACATCCATCCTGATAAACTAAAAAACTGCTGTACTCTTCAGATTCCCATTGGTAGGCAACCATTGTTGGACTAAATATATCACAGCTTGTGAGACATCGTAATAATTCCACTTTTTACATATATGTAGAGTTTCATCCTACATTCCTTTTCATACAGAAAACCTTGATTACTGCAGTTGGTTTTTGTTTTGTTTCATTTTTTATATGCTTACAAAATATGTATTTCTCTGTAAATATTCAATTTTCCATGAAGACTACTTTTCTCATTATGATGCCTTTGCCAAGTGTTTGCTCTGAATTTCAGGTATAAAATTCTACATTCATGGAGCCATCATCTGGCATTCTGCCACAAGGAAGATCATTTATCTTTTTTTGAGATGTGGTCCCTGCTTTTCTTTCTTGATTATCTGAAGTTCCTGTGACAAACAGATAAAAAGCAAATTTAGTTCAATAAACTCAGTGTTTAACCAAATAACAAATAACACAATTTGCATTCCTAAATCTCTTTATGGTAATTAACGAATATTTGGAGCTCCTTCCAACTTTTTCACCAAAAATCACGCAATCCATTTAAGTAAGTAAATTTAGCTAGAAACACTGTGTCTACGAGGAAGAAAGGTAAATGCCTGTGTACTACAGAATGATAGCACATGTCAGCTATAGGACAATTGCTAATGAAATGCACATCACTGCTAATGTAGAAAAGTCTTATTGCAAGAAGGCAATCAGTAACAGTTGCAATTAGCCCTTAAGCACTCTGCAACCACCTGGGAGGTGCTTTTATCACTCAGGCCTTAATAGCTAACCAGGCCCCTTTGTGACCTGCCTGTCAAAAAGAAGTGAAGGGCCCTTCTGGTCTGGATTTGAAGAGAAACAGCAGTCAGTGGTTTTGTTATGTGCTTTGAGGAAGGGCAAACTGGAAAACCACAGCATCGTGAGTGAGGTGCTGCCATCCTCAGATCAGTGGAGGGAGATAGTGAGGTGTTGGTCCAGTGTGGTGGATATTCCCTGGATCTTGGTGGGAAGCTGCAAGGAGACAACCTGTCCCCTGAATTGTCATGTAGTTCTTGAAATACCCAGAAGCTACAGGCAGTCCCCCAAATAACTATTCTCTGGGCTGTATCTGCTTTGGGTACTGTGAGCAGGGAGGTGTCTATGGAAACCTTTTTGAAGTCAACTTCTACATACTTCAGGTACACCCACTGAAAGCAAGGCAACAAAATTCCAGAGGCCTTTTAGTTAAGTACCTTTTAGAAGTTCAGCCATTTGCATTTTAATTTTATGTCTAAGATCCATGTATTGTTAATTTTCTGCAGGTTGTAAAAGGCATCTCATGTAAGGATAGCACTTCACTATTGAGCAGTGATCTACAGAGTAGAATTTGTAACACAAACAATTCACAAATGCTTTTGAGATATTATATCTCATGAGTAGAATTTAACTGAGGTAGTATTGCCCCTAAAACACACAAAGAGAAGTGTATGCATACACTAAAATACTGTTAGAATTTTCAATCCTAGATAAACATTTGTTGTCCATGATTTTCCAGATATTTGACTCCAAACCATTACACAGGAGGTACTCCTGTTATGCAACAATATCTTAAAGGTAATGTTATGCACCATAAGTCCCTTTTGGAGTCAGATTTTGGGAGTTGATGATGTAACACCACCCCATTACTTCATCATTTAGAGGTGTAAATAGATCTTTACATCAACAAGAGGTTTAGGACTTTGGTGATATCTAGTCAGTGTTAATATAAAAGGCCCATTAAGTAATTATCAATTTAATTTTTTAAAAACATCATTATTCCAAGAAGAGAACAGTCTGACAACTCCATGTGAGATTTAAGTATACACCACCATGACATTATTCCATCATTTTTCATTATATATTAATTATTAAAATTGATGAAGATGATGTTCTTCTAGACTGGAGTTGGGCCATTCCATCATGGGAGTTAATCACAGGGCATTATTTAATTATCTAAGTACTACTTCCTTGACAATCACTGGGGTTTGGTTCCATCTTATGAAAGTTAAGAATGGAGGACTCTCCAATTGTGAACTTATTTGATTGCGTAAGTAATGATGGTGTCATATGTCATTTGGCTTCTGTGGGATTGAAACAGCAGGAGATCGGTACCAGAAGCAGTGCCCAGAGAATGGGGGACACTGCCTTATACAGATATTTCTGATTATGCAATAGTAGATTTTTAACCATCGAATGATTACACGATTTTAAAAAAACTGTACTGTTTCGCATCATCAGTTTCTGAGAAGGTTGCAACAGAACTGACCCATGAAGGACACAGTGACCACCGATATTAAAAATGGAATAACTGAATAATCTCCTAATCAGGGAATCTCATCTAATGAACTCTGTCGGGCTGTTAACATGACAAACCACCAACAATAAATAACTCTAAATAACCATATTAGAAAGCAGGGTACAGGACTTAATAGAGAACTGTCAATTGAGGAATCCAAAATGACTGAAAGAAACAGAAGACACTGCTCAAAATCCTTAATCATGAGCCTAATGCAAATCTAAACAACTCTTAGAAACCATGGGATCAAGCTCCGCTAAAGGAAACAGGATGCAGAGGAGTTACTTTTATTTTCAATGAAGGGAAAAGGATTACGGTAGAGGCGATTAATTGTATTGTTTCCGTTCTAGAAATTAGAAAACTGAAGCATTGAAAACAGGTTTAAAATAATCATTATTGTACTTGAATGGCACAATGATGCTTTCGTTTTCATGCTTATGTCACTATAGGCAAGTTGTAGCTTGAGAGACTGGTAAATATGTAGAACTGAAAAGAAAGGGCCCTGCTTTGTTTTTGTGAGAAACTCAGTGAGGCTGTAAGGTTAGTTCATCGGTGGGTATACTCATTTAAGCATGTGGGAGGCTCACTAGAATGTGACAGATTGTTGGTTCATAAATTTTGCCTGGCAACCCTGTTGCATTCTGTCTCCTGGTATCATGGGCCAAGGACCAGAGAGCAGCTTCGAAAAAGTGTTATCATTTGACATTACAGTCTCCCAAGGTAACTCTCTCCTAAAACTTTTAATGACAACATTTGATTCAACTAAACAAGTCATAGCCACACCTCTGGAAGTGTGCCTTCTGCTTTCACTCGTTACCAAATTCAAGATTACCTAATCATCAGAGTATGTAGTCTGTGGAGAAACAGTTCAAAGTCTTCTGTTTATGAATTCTCTCTCCTAACAAGAAGTATTATGGACACAAAGATAATAAGACTCACATTTATTCATCAAAAGGTGAGTTTGCCATTGTTGACTTCCTTCAGGAAGGTGAAAATCCATTTGTTAGAGTGGACTTTGTGATTATTGGATTTCAGTCCATCTCTTTTGAGGCAGCCGCCCAACATTAAATATGTGATATCTTCTAAAATCCCTGCATACCCAATGACAGTTCAGCATTTAAACATGTTACTACTCTGCTCTGCGTTAAATAACTGATGAACCTGGGAGTTCCCCACAATCATGTGGGAGTCAACAGAGAGTCAATTGTGTGGAGTATGGCAGATCATTTCATCCTCTGATTATGTTGTTATTTGATTATTAAAATAGGACATTAGATAATCCATGATCTGTGGATTGTGGTGATGCGTTGTGGGAGGAATTATTATTGACCATCCTAATATCAATTATGTAGTTAAAATATTTAAATTTATCACCACAGGATGGTTCATGAGCCTGTTTGGAGCCACCTTAGGGAAGTGGATGATGTTACATGAACTCATTATTTGATTATTTAATTATATAAAACAATGATCATATCGTCCATCACACCTGGAATCTGGTGCCACAGATCATCTAATTACATAATTAAAGAATTTAAATTGACAATCTGTGTTAATCCCCAAGATAATGTAAATATTTGTATAGTTATGTAAACAAGAATCCTCCATTCCATGAAGAGACCTGTAAAGCTCCCTCTTGTGGAGATAGCGTGCAGTATCTTCACATTGTATGATTCATTGACTCAATTGATGATGATGACATCCTTCATGACTGGAGTCTGGCCATGATTCCCTGCCAGTAGAATGCTACATCACCTATTTATTGTGAGGAGTTAGCTATTAGTGACTTATTTAATTCTTTAAATTATGTAAATGACAGACAGTGCCATCACTGATTACGAATAGGGTGCAAATACCTGTCAGGGACAAGGTTAGGAAAGTTGTAGACATGAGCAGAGCATTTTCTGAATGATCTATGCATCTCCCAGAGTATGAGGGTTGCTGGGTGATTGAGTCCAGAAGGTTGCACGGTGCCAACCGAGAAGTACAAGGACTTCACCAAGGCCAGCACGGTGGTCTGGGTGTTGACTACCTGTTCTTCCTCCACATATTCACATCGGTTGTGATCTACCATGAGAAGAGGGAGTGGCACTAGGAGGTCGGCACCATCACCGAGACCTGGCAAAAGGATGACTACTCAGAACACAGAAGAATATCTATCTCTCAGCTATGTTATTGATGCCCCTGCTGCAGCAATCTTTTCAGCTGTTATCAACATTGTGCTACTACTGCTACGCCAGGATTGGGTTCACTATCTCTTGTCCTGCCGCTCCACAACAGAGATTCAGGCGCTTGTGATGATGATGTCAGGCCAACAGAATTCATCAGGCAAGACACTATGATTATCTGGCGGTTAACTGATGGCATTTTAAAAATGCGTGATGACAGCATACAGTTTCTTACCTGGCAAGTCTGCCCAGGAATTGATGATACGAAAAAAGGTCCATGGCTTACTTGTTTAATGATGTAATTATTAAATTCTTTCATTATATAATCTGTGATCCCTGAAGTTTGGCTCCACCTTGTATCACACTCAATTGTGACAGATTACGTAACTATCTGATTATTTTATTATTCAAGTCTGTCTTTTTCTACTCCAGGAAGAGTGGAGTCTGGGATCCACCTTGTTGGTGTTAAATTGTATCTTGCGAATTCTTTCTTTCTTTCTTCCTTTCCTTCTTTCTTTCTTCCTTCCTTCCTTCATTTCTTAATTCCTTCCTTTATTTAAATCTCTGTTGATATCATTTTGTTATCTCTCTAGGGGTGAATTATGAGAAACTATCTCTTAATTCATTCATTTTTTTGTTCAAATCTATGATTAAGTACTCAATTCCTCTTCAGTATTGAGCTGTCATTTAGGCTTCACGCATAAACCACCATCCACTTGTTTAATGTTTATTCATTTAATTATGAAAATCTTTCATTATGTATTCAGTGATCACTGGAGTTTTGAGCCTCCTTAGGGAAGACCTTTGTACCAGACAGTCACGTCATCTAATACTACACTTAGTTCTTTAACTGTTAAACTAGGAAATTAATTAATAATTCATCATTTAAATTACATATTTAAAATACAGGTAATGTTATGGACCATAAGTCCTTTTGGAGTCAGATTTTGGTAGTTGATGAGGTAATGTCATCTCATTACTTCACCATTTAGCTCTGTAAATAGATGGTTACATCAGCGATAGTTTTAGGACTTTGGTGCCATCTCATCAATGTTAATATAAAAGGCCCACTAATTAATTATCAATTTAATTTTTCAAATTGCTCAATATTATAGGAAGAGATCAGTCTGACTACTCCATGTGAGATTTAAGTATGCACCACCATGACATTATTCAATCATTTTTCATTATATATTCATTATTTAAATCGATGAAGGTGTTGTTCTTCTTGACTGGACTCGGGCCATTCCTCCATGGGAGTTAATCATGTGGCATTATTTAATTATCTAAGAACTACTTCCTTGGCAATCACTGGAGTTGGGTCCATCTTATGAAAGTTAAGTATGGAGGACTATCCAATTATTAACTCATTTGTTTGCGTAAGTCATGATGGTGTCATCCGTCATTTGGCTTCTGTGGGATTGACACAGCAGGAGATCGGTACCAGAAGCAGTGCCCAGAGAATGAGGGGCACTGCCTTATACAGGGATTACTGAGTACGTAATAGTAGATTCTTAATAATCGAATGATTACACGATTTTAAAAAAACTGTACTGTTTTGCATCATCAGTTTCTGAGAGGTCCCAAGAGAACTGACGCATGAAGGACACAGTGACCACCGATTTTAAAAATGGAATAACTGAATGATCTCCTGATCAGGGAATCTCATCTAATGAACACTGTCGGGCTGATAACATGACACACCACCAACAATAAATCACTCTAAATAATCATATTAGAAACCGGGGTACAGGACTTAATAGAGAACAGTCAATTGTGGAATCCAAAATGACTGAAAGAAACATAAGACAGTGCTCAAAATTCTTAATCATCAGCCTAATGCAAATCTAAACAACTCTGAGAAACCATGGCATCAAGTTCCTCCTAAGGTAAGAGAATGAAGAGGAGTTCATTTTATTTTCAAAAAAAGAGAAATGGTTTATGGTAGAGGCGATTAATTCTGTTTTTTCCATTGTAGAAATTAGAAAATTGAAGCAGAGAAAACAGGTTTAAAATACTTATCATTGTACTTGAATGGCACAATGATGCTTTCGTGTTCGTGCTTATGTCACTATAGGCATGTTGTAGGTTGAGAGACTGGTAAATATGTAGGACTCAAAAGAAAGAGCCCTGCTTTGTTTTTGTGAGAAACTCGGTGAGGCTGTAAGGTTAGTTCATCGGTGGGTATACTCCTTTTAGCATGCGGGAGGGGGCACTACAATATGACAGAATGTTGGTTCATAAATGTTGCCTGGCAACCCTGCTTGCATTCTGTATCCTGGTAACATGGGCCAAGGATCAGAGAGCAGCTTCGAGAAAGTGTTATCATGGGACATTACAGTCTCCCAAGATAACTATCTCCTAAAACTTTTCATGACAGCATTTGATTCGCTTAAACAAATCATAGCCACACCTCTGGAAGTGTGCCTACAGATTTTACTGGTTACCAAATTCAAGATTACCTAATCATCAGAGAACATAGTCTGTGGAGAAACAGTACAAAGTCTTCCGTTTATGAATACTATGGAACGAAAGATAATAAAACTCGCAATTATTCATCAAAAGGTGAGTTTGCCATTGTTGACTTCCTTCAGGAAGGTGATAATCCATTTGTTAGAGTAGACTTAGGGATTGTTGTATTTCAGTCCATCTCTTTTGAGGCAGCCGTCCTACATTAAATATGTGATATCTTCTAAAAACGCTGCATACACAATGACAGTTCAGCATTTAAACATGTTACTACCCAATTCTGAGATTAAATAAGGGATGAACTTGGGAGTTTCCCACAATCATGTGGGAGTCAACTGAGACTCCATTGTGTGGAGTATGGCAGACCATTTCATCCTCTGAATTTATTGTTATTTGATTATTAAAATAGGACATTAGATAATCCATGGTCAGTGGATTGAGGTGACGAGATGTGGGAGGCAAGTATTATAGACCATTTTATTGTCAATTATGCAGTTACAATATTTAAATTAATCACGACAGCATCGTTCATGAGCCTGGTTTGGAGCCACCTTAGGGAAGTGGATGATGTTACATGAAATCATTATTTGATTATTTAATTATATAAAACAATGATTATATCGTCCATGACACCTGGAATCTGGTGTCACAGATCATCTAATTACATAATTAATGTATTTAATTTGACAATCTGTGTTCATCCCCAAGATAATGTAAATATTTGTATTGTAATGTAAACCACAATCCACCATTCCATGAAGAGGCCTGTAAAGCTCCCTCTTGTGGGTTAATGTGCAATATCATCACGTTTTAGGATTCATTTTTTCAATTGATGATGATGACATCCTTCATGACTGGAGTCTGGCCATGCTTCCCTGGCAGTAAAATGCTGCATACCATATTTATTGTGACAGTTGGCTAATATTGACTTATTTAATTCTTTAAATTATGTAAATAATAGACAGTGCCATCAACAATTACGGTTAGGGTGCAAAAATCTGTCAGGGACAAGGTTGGGAAAGATTTAGACACGGGCAGAACATTTTCTGAATGATCTATGCATCTCAAAGAGTACGAGGAATGCTGGGTGATTGAGTCCAGAAGGTGGCACGGCGCCCTCCGAGAAGTACAAGTACTTCATCAAGGCCGGCACGGTGGTCTGGGTGTTGACTACCTGCTCTTCCTCCACATCTTCACATCGGTTTTGTTCTACCATGAGAAGAAGGAGTGGCACTAGCAGGTCGGCACCATCACCCGAGACCTGGCAAAAGGATGACGACTCAGAACATGGAAGAACATCTCTCTCTCAGCTATGCTGGTGATGCCCCCTGCTGCAGCCATCTTTTCAGCTGTTATCAACATCGTGGCTACTACTGCTATGCCATGATTGGGCCCATTATCTCACGTCCTGCCCCACCACAACAGAGATTCAGGTGCTTGTGATGATGATGTCAGGCCAACAGAATTCATCAGGCAAGACACTATGATTATCTGGCGGTTAACTGATGGCATTTTAAAAATGCGTGATGACAGCATACAGTTTCTTACCTGGCAAGTCTGCCCAGGAATTGATGATACGAAAAAAAGGTCCATGGCTTACTTGTTTAATGATGTAATTGTTAAATTCTTTCATTATATAATCTGTGATCCCTGAAGTTTGGCTCCACCTTGTATCACACTCCAATTGTGACAGATTACCTAACTATCTGATTATTTTATTATTCAAGTCTGTCTTTTTCTACTCCAGGAAGAGTGGAGTCTGGGATCCACCTTGTTGGTGTTAAATTGTATCTTGCGAATTCTTTCTTTCTTTCTTCCTTTCCTTCTTTCTTTCTTTCTTCCTTCCTTCCTTCCTTCCTTCATTTCTTAATTCCTTCCTTTATTTAAATCTATGTTGATATCATTTTGTTATCTCTCTAGGGGTGAATTATGAGAAACTATCTCTTAATTCATTCATTTTTTTGTTCAAATCTATGATTAAGTACTCAATTCCTCTTCAGTATTGAGCAGTCATTTAGGCTTCACGCATAAACCACCATCCACTTGTTTAATGTTTATTCATTTAATTATGAAAATCTTTCATTATGTATTCAGTGATCACTGGAGTTTTGAGCCTCCTTAGGGAAGACCTTTGTACCAGACAGTCACGTCATCTAATACTACACTTAGTTCTTTAACTTTGTTAAACTAGGAAATTAATTAATAATTCATCATTTAAATTACATATTTAAAATACAGGTAATGTTATGGACCATAAGTCCTTTTGGAGTCAGATTTTGGTAGTTGATGAGGTAATGTCATCTCATTACTTCACCATTTAGCTCTGTAAATGGATGGTTACATCAGCGATAGTTTTAGGACTTTGGTGCCATCTCATCAATGTTAATATAAAAGGCCCACTAATTAATTATCAATTTAATTTTTCAAATTGCTCAATATTCCAGGAAGAGATCAGTCTGACTACTCCATGTGAGATTTAAGTATGCACCACCATGACATTATTCAATCATTTTTCATTATATATTCATTATTTAAATCGATGAAGGTGTTGTTCTTCTTGACTGGACTCGGGCCATTCCTCCATGGGAGTTAATCATGTGGCATTATTTAATTATCTAAGAACTACTTCCTTGGCAATCACTGGAGTTGGGTCCATCTTATGAAAGTTAAGTATGGAGGACTATCCAATTATTAACTCATTTGTTTGCGTAAGTCATGGTGGTGTCATCCGTCATTTGGCTTCTGTGGGATTGACACAGCAGGAGATCGGTACCAGAAGCAGTGCCCAGAGAATGAGGGGCACTGCCTTATACGGGGATTACTGAGTACGTAATAGTAGATTCTTAATAATCGAATGATTACACGATTTTAAAAAAACTATACTGTTTTGCATCATCAGTTTCTGAGAGGTCCCAAGAGAACTGACCCATGAAGGACACAGTGACCACCGATTTTAAAAATGGAATAACTGAATGATCTCCTGATCAGGGAATCTCATCTAATGAACACTGTCGGGCTGATAACATGACACACCACCAACAATAAATCACTCTAAATAATCATATTAGAAACCGGGGTACAGGACTTAATAGAGAACAGTCAATTGTGGAATCCAAAATGACTGAAAGAAACATAAGACAGTGCTCAAAATTCTTAATCATCAGCCTAATGCAAATCTAAACAACTCTGAGAAACCATGGCATCAAGTTCCTCTTAAGGTAAGAGAATGAAGAGGAGTTTATTTTATTTTCAAAAAAGAAAATGGTTTATGGTAGAGGCGATTAATTCTGTTTTTTCCATTGTAGAAATTAGAAAATTGAAGCAGAGAAAACAGGTTTAAAATACTTATCATTGTACTTGAATGGCACAATGATGCTTTAGTGTTCGTGCTTATGTCACTATAGGCATGTTGTAGGTTGAGAGACTGGTAAATATGTAGGACTCAAAGAAAGAGCCCTGCTTTGTTTTTGTGAGAAACTCGGTGAGGCTGTAAGGTTAGTTCATCGGTGGGTATACTCCTTTTAGCATGCGGGAGGGGCACTACAATATGACAGAATGTTGGTTCATAAATGTTGCCTGGCAACCCTGCTTGCATTCTGTATCCTGGTATCATGGGCCAAGGATCAGAGAGCAGCTTAGAAAGTGTTATCATGGGACATTACAGTCTCCCAAGGTAACTATCTCCTAAAACTTTTCATGACAACATTTGATTCGCTTAAACAAATCATAGCCACACCTCTGGAGGTGTGCCTACAGATTTTACTGGTTACCAAATTCAAGATTACCTAATCATCAGAGAACATAGTCTGTGGAGAAACAGTACAAAGTCTTCCGTTTATGAATACTATGGAACAAAAGATAATAAAACTCGCAATTATTCATCAAAAGGTGAGTTTGCCATTGTTGACTTCCTTCAGGAAGGTGATAATCCATTTGTTAGAGTAGACTTAAGGTTGTTGTATTTCAGTCCATCTCTTTTGAGGCAGCCGTCCTACATTAAATATGTGATATCTTCTAAAAACGCTGCATACACAATGACAGTTCAACATTTAAACATGTTACTACCCAATTCTGAGATTAAATAAGGGATGAACTTGGGAGTTTCCCACAATCATGTGGGAGTCAACTGAGACTCCATTGTGTGGAGTATTGCAGAACATTTCATCCTCTGAATTTATTGTTATTTGATTATTAAAATAGGACATTAGATAATCCATGGTCAGTGGATTGTGGTGACGTGATGTGGGAGGCAAGTATTATAGACCATTTTATTGTCAATTATGCAGTTACAATATTTAAATTAATCACGACAGCATCGTTCATGAGCCTGGTTTGGAGGCCACCTTAGGGAAGTGGATGATGTTACATGCAATCATTATTTGATTATTTAATTATATAAAATAATGATTATATCGTCCATGACACCTGGAATCTGGTGTCACAGATCATCTAATTACATAATTAATGTATTTAATTTGACAATCTGTGTTCATCCCCAAGATAATGTAAATATTTGTATTGTAATGTAAACCACAATCCACCATTCCATGAAGAGGCCTGTAAAGCTCCCTCTTGTGGAGTTAATGTGCAATATCATCACGTTTTAGGATTCATTTTTTCAATTGATGATGATGACATCCTTCATGCCTGGAGTCTAGCCATGCTTCCCTGGCAGTAAAATGCTGCATACCATATTTATTGTGACAGTTAGCTAATATTGACTTATTTAATTCTTTAAATTATGTAAATAATGACAGTGCCATCAACAATTACGGTTAGGGTGCAAAAATCTGTCAGGGACAAGGTTGGGAAAGATTTAGACACGGGCAGAACATTTTCTGAATGATCTATGCATCTCCAAGGTACGAGGGATGCTGGGTGATTGAGTCCAGAAGGTGGCACGGCGCCCACCAGAAGTACAAGTACTTCATCAAGGCCGGCACGGGGGTCTGGGTGTTGACTACCTGCTCTTCCTCCACATCTTCACATCGGTTTTGTTCTACCATGAGAAGAAGGGTGGCACTAGCAGGTCGGCACCATCACCGAGACCTGGCAAAAGGATGACGACTCAGAACATGGAAGAACATCTCTCTCTCAGCTATGCTGGTGATGCCCCTACTGCAGCCATCTTTTCAGCTGTTATCAACATCGTGGCTACTACTGCTATACCATGATTGGGCCCATTATCTCACGTCCTGCCGCACCACAACAGAGATTCAGGTGCTTGTGATGATGATGTCAGGCCAACAGAATTCATCAGGCAAGACACTATGATTATCTGGCGGTTAACTGATGGCATTTTAAAATGTGTGATGACAGCATACAGTTTCTTACCTGGCAAGTCTGCCCAGGAATTGATGATACGAAAAAAGGTCCATGGCTTACTTGTTTAATGATGTAATTGTTAAATTCTTTCATTATATAATCTGTGATCCCTGAAGTTTTGCTCCACCTTGTATCACACTCAATTGTGACAGATTACCTAACTATCTGATTATTTTATTATTCAAGTCTGTCTTTTTCTACTCCAGGAAGAGTGGAGTCTGGGATCCACCTTGTTGGTGTTAAATTGTATCTTGTGAATTCTTTCTTTCTTTCTTCCTTTCCTTCTTTCTTTCTTTCTTCCTTCCTTCCTTCCTTCCTTCATTTCTTCATTCCTTCCTTTATTTAAATCTATGTTGATATCATTTTGTTATCTCTCTAGGGGTGAATTATGAGAAATTATCTCTTAATTCATTCATTTTTTTGTTCAAATCTATGATTAAGTACTCAATTCCTCTTCAGTATTGAGCAGTCATTTAGGCTTCACGCATAAACCACCATCCACTTGTTTAATGTTTATTCATTTAATTATGAAAATCTTTCATTATGTATTCAGTGATCACTGGAGTTTTGAGCCTCCTTAGGGAAGACCTTTGTACCAGACAGTCACCTCATCTAATACTACACTTAGTTCTTTAACTGTTAAACTAGGAAATTAATTAATAATTCATCATTTAAATTACATATTTAAAATACAGGTAATGTTATGGACCATAAGTCCTTTTGGAGTCAGATTTTGGTAGTTGATGATGTAGTATCATCTCATTACTTCACCATTTAGCTCTGTAAATGGATGGTTACATCAGCGATAGTTTTAGGACTTTGGTGCCATCTCCTCAATGTTAATATAAAAGGCCCACTAATTAATTATCAATTTAATTTTTTAAATTCTCAATATTCCAGGAAGAGTTCAGTCTGACTACTCCATATGAGATTTAAGTATGCACCACCATAACATTATTCAATCATTTTTCATTATATATTCATTATTTAAATCGATGAAGGTGTTGTTCTTCTTGACTGGACTCAGTCCATTCCTCCATGGGAGTTAATCAAGTGGCATTATTTAATTATCTAAGAACTACTTCCTTGGCAATCACTGGAGTTGGGTCCATCTTATGAACGTTAAGTATGGAGGACTATCCAATTATTAACTCATTTGTTTGCGTAAGTCATGATGGTGTCATCCATCATTTGGCTTCTGTGGGATTGACACAGCAGGAGATCGGTACCAGAAGCAGTGCCCAGAGGATGGGGGCACTGCCTTATAGAGGGAGTACTGAGTACGTAATAGTAGATTCTTAAAAATCGAATGATTACACGATTTTAAAAAAACTGTACTGTTTCGCATCATCAGTTTCTGAGAGGTCCCAAGAGAACTGACCCATGAGGACACAGTGACCACCGATTTTAAAAATGGAATACCTGAATGATCTCCTGATCAGGGAATCTCATCTAATGAACACTGTCGGGCTGATAACATGACACACCACCAACAATAAATCACTCTAAATAATCATATTAGAAACCGGGGTACAGGACTTAATAGAGAACAGTCAATTGTGGAATCCAAAATGACTGAAAGAAACATAAGACAGTGCTCAAAATCCTTAATCATCAGCCTAATGCAAATCTAAACAACTCGGAGAAACCATGGCATCAAGTTCCCTCCTAAAGGTAAGAGAATGAAGGGAGTTTATTTTATTTTCAAAAAAGAAATGGTTTATGGTAGAGGCGATTAATTCTGTTTTTTTCCATTGTAGAAATTAGAAAATTGAAGCAGAGAGAAACAGGTTTAAAATACTCATCATTGTACTTGAATGGCACAATGATGCTTTCGTGTTCGTGCTTATGTCACTATAGGCATGTTGTAGGTTGAGAGACTGGTAAATATGTAGGACTCAAAAGAAAGAGCCCTGCTTTGTTTTTGTGAAAACTCAGTGAGGCTGTAAGGTTAGTTCATCGGTGGGTATACTCCTTTTAGCATGCGGGGGGGGCACTACAATATGACAGAATGTTGGTTCATAAATGTTGCCTGGCAACCTGTTGCATTCTGTATCCTGGTGTCATGGGCCAAGGATCAGAGAGCAGCTTCGAAAGTGTTATCATGGGATATTACAGTCTCCCAAGGTAACTATCTCCTAAAACTTTTCATGACAACATTTGATTCGCTTAAACAAATCATAGCCACACCTCAGGAAGTGTGCCTACAGATTTTACTGATTACCAAATTCAAGATTACCTAATCATCAGAGAACATAGTCTATGGAGAAACAGTACAAAGTCTTCCGTTTATGAATACTTATGGAACAAAAGATAATAAAACTCACAATTATTCATCAAAGGGTGAGTTTGCCATTGATGACTTTCTTCAGGAAGGTGATAATCCATTTGTTAGGTAGACTTAGGGATTGTTGTATTTCAGTCCATCTCTTTTGAGGCAGCCGTCCAACATTAAATATGTGATAGCTTCTAAAACCCTGCATACACAATGACAGTTCAGCATTTAAACATGTTACTACCCAATTCTGAGATTAAATAAGGGATGAACATGGGAGTTTCCCACAATCATGTGGGAGTCAACTGAGACTCCATTGTGTGGAGTATGGCAGACCATTTCATCCTCTGAATTTATTGTTATTTGATTATTAAAATAGGACATTAGATAATCCATGGTCAGTGGATTGTGGTGACGTGATGTGGGAGGCAAGAATTATAGACCATCTTATTGTCAATTATGCAGTTACAATATTTAAATTAATCATGACAGCATCGTTCATGAGCCTGGTTTGGAGCCACCTTAGGGAAGTGGATGATGTTACATGAAATCATTATTTGATTATTTAATTATATAAAACAATGATTATATCGTCCATGACACCTGGAATCTGGTGTCACAGATCATCTAATTAAATAATTAATGTATTTAATTTGACAATCTGTGTTCATCCCAAGATAATGTAAATATTTGTATTGTAATGTAAACCACAATCCACCATTCCATGAAGAGGCTGTAAAGCTCCCTCTTGTGGAGTTAATGTGCAATATCTTCACGTTTTAGGATTCATTTTTTCAATTGATGATGATGACATCCTCCTGACTGGAGTCTGGCCATGCTTCCCAGCCAGTAGAATGCTGCATCCCATATTTACTGTGACAGTTGGCTAATAATGACTTATTTAATTCTTTAAATTATGTAAATAAAGACAGTACCATCACCAATTACAGTTAAGGTGCAAAAATCTGTCAGGGACAAGGTTAGGAAAGATTTAGACACGGGCAGAACATTTTCTGAATGATCTATGCATCTCAAAGGGTACGAGGAATGCTGGGTGATTCAGTCCAGAAGGTGGCACGCGCCCTCCGAGAAGTACAAGGACTTCACCAAGGCAGGCACGGTGGTCTGGTGTTGATTACCTGCTCTTCATCCACATCTTCACATCGGTTTTGTTCTATCATGAGAAGAAGGAGTGGCACTAACAGGTCGGCACCATCACCGAGACCTGGCAAAAGGATGATGACTCAGAACATGGAAGAACATCTCTCTCTCAGCTATGCTGGTGATGCCCCTGCTGCAGCCATCTTTTCAGCTGTTATCAACATCGTGGCTACTACTGCTATGCCAGGATTGGGCCCATTATCTCACGTCCTGCCACACCACAACAGAGATTCAGGTGCTTGTGATGATGATGTCAGGCCAACAGAATTCATCAGGCAAGACACTATGATTATCTGGCGGTTAACTGATGGCATTTTAAAAATGCGTGATGACAGCATACAGTTTCTTACCTGGCAAGTCTGCCCAGGAATTGATGATACGAAAAAGGTCCATGGCTTACTGTTTAATGATGTAATTGTTAAATTCTTTCATTATATAATCTGTGATCCCTGAGTTTGGCTCCACCTTGCATCACACTCAATTGTGACAGATTACCTAACTATCTGATTATTTTATTATTCAAGTCTGTCTTTTTCTACTCCAGGAGGAGTGGGGTCTGGGATCCACCTTGTTGGTGTTAAATTGTATCTTGCGAATTCTTTCTTTCTTTCTTCCTTTCCTTCTTTCTTTCTTTCTTCCTTCCTTCCTTCCTTCCTTCATTTCTTAATCCTTCCTTTATTTAAATCTATGTTGATATCATTTTGTTATCTCTCTAGGGGTGAATTATGAGAAACTATCTCTTAATTCATTCATTTTTTTGTTCAAATCTATGATTAAGTACTCAATTCCTCTTCAGTATTGAGCAGTCATTTAGGCTTCATGCATAAACCGCCATCCACTTGTTTAATGTTTATTCATTTAATTATGAAAATCTTTCATTATATATTCAGTGATCACTGGAGTTTTGAGCCTCCTTAGGGAGAGACCTTTGTACCAGACAGTCACGTCATCTAATACTACACTTAGTTCTTTAACTGTTAAACTAGGAAATTAATTAATAATTCATCATTTAAATTACTATTTAAAATACAGGTAATGTTATGGACCATAAGTCCTTTTGGAGTCAGATTTTGGTAGTTGATGAGGTAATGTCATCTCATTACTTCACCATTTAGCTCTGAAAATAGATGGTTACATCAGCGATAGTTTTAGGACTTTGGTGCCATCTCATCAATGTTAATATAAAAAGCCCACTAATTAATTATCAATTTAATTTTTCAAATTGCTCAATATTCCAGGAAGAGATCAGTCTGACTACTCCATGTGAGATTTAAGTATGACCACCATGACATTATTCAATCATTTTTTCATTATATATTCATTATTTAAATCGATGAAGGTGTTGTTCTTCTTGACTGGACTCGGGCCATTCCTCCAAGGGAGTTAATCATGGCATTATTTAATTATCTAAGAACTACTTCCTTGGCAATCACGGAGTTGGGTCCATCTTATGAGATTAAGTATGGGGACTATCCAATTATTAACTCATTTGTTTGCGTAAGTCATGATGGTGTCATCCGTCATTTGGCTTCTGTGGGATTGACACAGCAGGAGATCGGTACCAGAAGCAGTGCCCGAGAATTGAGGGCACTGCCTTATGCAGGGATTACTGAGTACGTAATAGTAGATTCTTAATAGTCGAATGATTACGATTTTAAAAAAACTGTGTTTTGCATCATCAGTTCTGAGAGGTCCCAAGAGGGCTGGCGCTGAAGGACACAGTGACCACCGATTTTAAAAATGGAATAACTGAATGATCTCCTGATCAGG